>NC_042996.1:13798285-14050785 GCF_901001165.1 Salmo trutta | reverse complement strand
GACAGAAAATTGTCCATTTATGCACTTATCCCTGGTCATCCCTACTCTGATCTGGCAGACTCACTAAACACACATATTTCATTTGTAGATGATGTCTGAGTGTTGGAGTGTGCCCCTGGCCATCCATAAATACAAAAAACAAGAAAATGGTGCAGTCTGGTTTGCTTAATATAAGGAATTTGACTTTTGATACTTAATAAGTATGTTTTAGCAATTACAGTGCAATTACTTTTGATACTTAAGTGTATTTAACACCAAATACTTTTAGACTTTTACTGAAGTTGTGTTTTACTGGGTCACTTTTCCTTCAGTCATTTTCTATAAAAGTATCTTTACTTTTACTTAAGTATGACAGTTAGATACTTTTTCTATCACTTCATCTAGACTTGTGTGGTATCTATCTCTCACATTGTGAAGAGAAGGAAGCCATGGAAGATGTTGTGGGGATCTGAATTATCACAGACTATTACCTGAGGGGAGTTTCATATACACAATGTCCCCCTTCTCCAGCTCTAGAGTCAGAGCTTCGGCCAGATATTGCTGTCATTCACCATTATTGTATTCCATGTTACACAGAAATTCTCGGACTATTCCTGAACAACATGAAATTCACATAGCAGTGAACCTAATGTTGTAAACTCCTCTCACTGGGGCAGTAAAGGTACCTGCGAATTAGAGGAAATTATTAAAGGGGAAATTCAGGAATCATCTAACGTTAAGTTATAAAATACTGAACTTCCCCTTTAATGTCATTCCTCTGTCATTGGGCCAGGAGATTGTCTCTCTCTCTCCTGGCCCTGATAGACACTAGAGCTGTGTCTTAGTAAAATGACAGTAGTGCAGTAGCTTGCTCTATATAAGATGGATTGGTGCTGCCGGTATATCTGTAATTGGACTGTAGGCCTGGCTGATGTTAGTGAGGACCTCCTTCTAGAACATTCAGTATTGAAGGGTCTTAGTTCTCCATCAACAGATAAAGCAGCAGAGAATGCCATATTTGGTATGTCTGTATGACATTCGCATGAGAGATAAATTCAGTTTATTACAAAGATTAGTATCTCTGAAAGTCTGTAAAATGCCAAGTCTATCTTACCTGCATTCTCTTTCTGCAGATCCTCCACTTCCTTCTCACTGATACGCTGTCTTCCAGGACTGAAATAACAGAGCAGTCTATTTACAATACAACATTTTACAGAATAGTAGGCATCTAATAATATTTTTCTAATTTCGGTGATTTTCCTTCATTAGCTGTGTTATCATTCTGAATAGCTGACACTGTGGCCTTCAAGGCTAAAACATAATAGAAACATTTACGTGAGGTGAAAGAACAGAGCATAATATGACAGTCAGCTTCTAGGTAACACTTAATTCAACATTATTATTGCACTGTTGATAAGTCTTTACAGAATTGTGCTATTTGTCTTTGTCTTTATTACCTACAGTCTCTCCCTCGCTGGCTGTCACTCTGGCCCCCATGACTGCCAGGTACAATGCCTGTTCTGGAAACATGGGAAGAAAATACATTTCAGCTGCTGTTGATTCTCCACATAGCAAAGGAAATCAGAACGTTCCAATGTTTCCACCACGACTTACCTGCATCCACATCTTCACCGGCTGACTGTCTGGCCACCAAGTCTGAAATTAAACATTATAGTGGCATAGTAGGAATCGTAAATAGCATATCATTCAACTGATAAAGCAGCTGTATAACACTAACAATGTCATAAACATGGAAATAAACAATCAACTGTCAAAGACTGTGGAAGACCACATAGTTCAACAGCAATTTGCTTTAATGTTGACACAAATTATTTCAGTTCTGGCTACATGTACAGGTGTTGTCTCTCTCCTTTTGCTCCAGCTTGTACTCGGTCAACAGGAGTTCAGTTTGTGTGGCACAGAGTTCAGTTTGGGCAGCATGCTGCTCCCCTTTCAGCTCATCCACCTGCTCCCCTGTGTACCTCAGCTGAACTCTCTGATCCACCACCATGTCTCTCAGCTCTCTCAGCTCAGTCCAGATGTCACGGGTGGTGGTTTGGCTGGTCGTCTGTCTGTGGGTCGTCGCTGTGTCTTCATCCAGCTCTCACCTTGCTCTCTCTCCCTACACTGTGACCCTTCTGGGTCGATGTTATCCTCTCTGATCCCGCCACTCTCTCCCGGGACCCATTCCCTAAACAGACAGAAGAGCAACACCAACACCCTTCTCCGGAATGACACAGTGTCAGACGCTAGGACCCCTTCTTTGTACACCCACTCCTCTTAGGTAGCCCGAGTGCCAGTCTGTTTGTGCTATCATGCCAACTATCCTGTGCTATCGTTCTCTATCATTGGCTTGTTTGGCTTGACAAGGACCGCAATAGAGTTGGAAAGCGCACAAACAGATCTGGGACCAGGTTACCTCTTTAGGCATGGGATGGGATATGTGAAAGTACAGCCCAAGGTCTCTGATAAAGCATTGGTAGAGTTGACCTCACATAAGCTCACACAAGTCAATGGAACATTCGGAATCTGTTCATGACAAGACATATGCTAATGTTGTTGTGTTGTCTACACCTTATATTCAGACACATGTCTGCTACTCAGACACGGAGAGAAAGACAAAGTGTAAATTGCAGTTGTTTGTGTTTGGTGAGTGGCTCGGTGCGTGGCTGTATACCGTTGCCTTCTCCAAAGGGCCATTGCATAATGAGACATTGAGCAAGAAAAATGGGTTGTGAGATTACAGTACAGAAAGACATTCATGGGAGCAGTGTACAAGACCTACGTTGACGTCTTCAGGGAGTAAAAGAGAAAATATAATTTGATGTGAGCAGGGAGAGATGAGAGAGGGTTGAAGTAGGTATGGTGAAGTAGAGATGGAGAGAGAAGAGAGGTGAGATAATGAGTGCTGAAAGAAAGAAAGATGGATAGAGCTGGAGGTGCTGCTTTCAGGGTCCTGCCAGCTGCACATTAGAGGGGCAAGAGATCCAGAGAAAAAAATCATGGAGCTTAGCTATAGTAACCCCCCCCCCCCCCCACACACACACACACACACAGACACACACATCACACAGTTCCATTTTTGTGATTATTGGAAGATACTGTGTTTCAGATAAGTCGTAGACAGTTTGTGGAGAACTGAGAATCAATAATCAGAGTTTTCTCTCTCGCATTGAAATATATATTTTTCTTCTCTGTGATGAGTTTCCATTAAACGCCATTAAACTTGTACTATAAGAGCCCTCTGACGCTCGACAATGGCTGTTGAGCGCTCTCCCGCATTAGGGCCTGCCTGGAGCCGCCCGCGTGGGAGCATTAACAGTGGGCCTAAAACACAGACAGATCCACTGGCTTTTTCAAACTGTGTGGAGCTCATTAGAATGACTAAGAGCCGGAATGGAGGCCCTTGTGTGAAAGCCATAATGGAGGAAAGGCTCTTGTCTGAGCTGTAATGGAGGCTCTTGTGTCTAGTTGCACTCCTCTCTCCACCGCATAGTACAGGCTTGAGCTGCAACTGTTGGGCTGGAGAGAGCTGACCTCTACAGAGTGGACCACAAGCCACTTATCACATAAAAGCTATTGTACTGTACCATCATTACAGGGGTCAAAGGGCAGAAGGATTTCCTTGCTTCTGAGTGGCCGCCTCAGAAGTCAATCAATGCGAATGGAGGAGGGGTCAGACACAAGTGGCTTATGATGGAATGAATTTTGTCAGGGGATGGCTGAATGAAGATGAATGTATGTTTGCATTCCCTCACAGTTGCCAGTCCTGGCCTTTGTCGCTTTGCATGTGTCGTAACTCAGTCACTCAATGCTCACTAACATCAGCTTAATATACTCTATTACTTTTTCCTACTAGTTTTTCACACAAGCAACGACCTCTTGAATCTATTTCAGATTTTGTGATTAACTTCTGCTGTCTGTCATAGCACGATTTAATATCGGAGGTATTTGCTGTTGCCACCCTGCTCTGTATAAATATCTCTGTGTGTGGTTGGTTGACTAAGCAGGCAGAGGCACATTTATTTTCTAGCATGTTAAATATTACTAGTGCTGGTTTAATGTGAGCTTATTTTGGGGGTATTGACATTTAAGAAGAACGTACTGTATGTGCGTGCGTGTGTGTGTTAGTGTGTGTGTGTTAGTGTGTGTGTGTCTTTGTCTGTGTGTGCGTGTGTGTGTGTGTGTGTGTGTGTGTGTATCTGTCTCTCAGTGTGTGGGCATATGAGCTGCGATGCTGTTGCATGGGCTTATCGATTTCATGCCCTCCTCTCACATCTATCCACATCTCAGACTCTCCGCCTCCTCGCCTTCCTCCTCCTTCTCCTCTTTGCTTTGTTGCCCTGGGCGATGGTTTGCCTCGGTAACCACCATCTGAGCAGGAAGTGGGAGGTGGCCTGGAGAGCGGGGCTCCCGTGAGTGTTGCGTAAGGCAGTCATGTGACCGGGCCTTCGATCAGGGTCAAGGTTCAGCCCTATGGGGCTTGTTCTAGGCAGCCTTTAAAAAGCTAAAGGAGGATGTTAAACACCTCATCTATCCACACTGCTCCTCAGAGACACAGAGCCTGGAACATTCTACAACCCCTGGTTTCTCTTCTCACAAGGAGGGAGGAAGGGAGGAAGGGAGGGAAAGAGAGAACAGAGCCTGGAACATTCTACAATCCCTGGTTTCTATTTTCACATGGAGGGAGGGAGGGAGGGAGGGAGAGAGTGCGAGAGAGAGAGAGAAGAGGGAGGGAGGGAGGGAGGGAGGGAGGGAGGGAGGGAGGGAGAGAGAGAGAGAGAGAGGGAGAGAGAGGGAGAGAGAACATAGCCTGGAACATGGAATGGAGGGACAGGTAGAACGAGCAGAGAGAGATAGGGCAGAAAGGAACTGTATGAGAGAAGTTTTCTTTACAGATGTAGGGATGTAAAACAGGGCTCAGGCTTTTATGTTTTTTCCCAGACAGATTTACGTGTTGCTGTTTTGAAGTAGGCCAGAGGCTCCTGTTGTGAGGATGGGTTATTTTCAGCATCTCTTTTCTATGGGTGGAAACTTTCATGGCATTCACAGAGAGGCCAGGTTATGCAGGAGATCATTCATATTGTTACAGTACTCATGATAGATGGCCCTGCTCCCTGGCAAACTTGGCCTTTAGTACAACAGAGAAATCACAATCAATAACTATTGTTGTTAAGCTGTATTGCAAATGCAGTAGTTATACTGTATGTCAGCAAGTTTGAATGTGATAACACATTTTTTTGTTTGTTTATGCACATGCCTATGTTGTGTGTTCACATGCGCAGTGTGTGTATATCCAGTGTGTGCAGATTTGTGTGTGTGTGTGTGTGTGTGTGTGTGCCATTATCCTCTCCTTGCTGAGCTTTATGTGTGTAATTCCCTGCTCCCCTCTCTGTATTAGCAGGTGATCCTGCTGGCTGGGCCAAGCCTCCACATTCAATAAGAATGGGACTGTTCCCAGGCTCTCTCATGCATCTCTAAGCTCTCCAACACAGAACAATTTACTGGCTGGGAGCAGCATAGACAAGGACCAAGAGCTGGGCTGGGTAATGTGTGCGTGTGCTTCTGTGTGTGCATGTGTCTGTGCCTCAATGCATGTGTGGGTGACTACAGTATATATTCATATGGAACTGAATTTCTTCATGCACTAGTGGTATTCACTTCAATCTCTCCTCTCTGTCTTCCTTGCTGTTTATCCATTGTGTATTCCCTCCTCACAGTGCTCACACCCATTCCCCATCCACCACCTCCCCACCCAGGTAGTATTCCCTCTGGCCTGGCCTGGTCAGCTGGTCTCCTGACCCTGTTTTATGCTGGGCCAACAACCTGCCAGATCAGTGACACAGACAGCCAAGGCCGCTATGATTACACCATGCCTCTGACTAGCCTACGTCCTGCTTCATCTCTCTCTCTCTCTCTCTCTCTGACTTCATAGCCAGGGTGAGGAGGTAATCAATATACATTCAAATAGGCCTGTATGGAAGGGCTGTGAGATGAAACAACTGTTTGTGGTAGTTCTGCCACCTAGTGGTTTGATAGTGGGAAAAAAACACCAGTCCACCATTTGTCACTAAACATACCAGATGTGGTGGTGCTCGTGAATAGCTGTCCATCTTTTAAATTGTGTGTCCATCGTTAAAACACTATAGTCATTACTCTGCCCTCTACTGCTCTCTGGACTGGTGCCACGTCACCTCATTTAGAGCCCATTCTGAACCAGGCCTGTCTCCCTCTGTCTGTCTGGCTCTCAGACTAAATAGATTTCAGGGAGAGTCACTGACTGGATGTCTTGGAAGCAGAAGCAAAAGGCCTTGTTGGGAACCTGCAGTGGTTCAGGATATAGAATTGTATGGCAGAATGCCGATTTCAGATCACCTGATATCAGATGACAGCGGAACGTTGCCTGAAAAGATGGGCCCACCATAATGAGTTATCACTCATTCCAAGAGTCAGTCTTGATAAAAAGACTCCCTTGTTTCTTGTTTTGAGGTGGGGAGTGTTACATTGTGGCTTGTAGTGCAGCGGTTTAGAGCAGGCTCACTTTGTAATTGAAGATGTTCTACCTTGCTCTCTCACTCCAATCACCATAGAGATCATGTTTAATTACTATAGCGGCTAAGTTAAATAAAGGTTCAATTAAAGAAATAAAAATTACCATATGGGCTATGTCATAAACCCTCAAAGTTCCAGAATGGGATGAAAATGGTAGCCATATTGGTCAGGGAGAAATCCAAACCAGTCTGATTGGAATGAATGGCAGTAGAGCCATAATCCTGATTTTACTTATGCAGGAAAATACAAGTAAGGAATATAATATATCAGAAATGGTGTATTTATAATTATTGTAAACCATAAAATTATACAGTTCATACAGATTTTATTTTAAAAATGGGTTAAATAGCCTCTAAAATATATAGAAACAGACCATAAATGTCTAAAATGTTGTTTTCTTGGAAAGCTGTGTGTTATATATTATATTTACAAGTCCTACCATCAACTGATTTCAGTCAGTGTATGGCCGTGGATTGGCTGCATTATTTTAATGGAATGTTGGCATAACGGAACTTAATTAGAAAAATAAATAATAATAAATAATTCCTCTAAAACTGTCTGGCTAGCTAGCTAATAAACATATAGTGCAGATAAATTCCTCAAATTCATTCCTTTACAGAATATCGTATCAGAGTATTGGCAAACCATGCTTGACCAACTCCCTGACCAAAATGGCTGACCTTGATCCCATCATAACAAGGTTCATGACCATTCTAGTATTCTAATTCCTAATTCTATGCAAATCACAACCAAATCCTTGTGAGGCTATCCCCCAGTCTCTAGCAGTCTCTTTACTTCATTCCTATTACACTCAGTATCATACAACTGAACCTCTGTTTCACTTGACCAGATGTGCACAGTGTGTGAGTGTGTGCGTGCGTGTGTGAGGTCCAGGCAGGACACAGCTGTCAGGCTCTCTCCTCAGTTGAAACAGAGCTCTCTCTCTCTGTCTCTGTAGTAATTAAACTAGAAACACCTGCTCCTGCTCTGTACGTCCAACTGAGTCTGCAGCTCTCTGGAGGGATGCCATACTTCCCACTGGTAGGGGGTCAGTTCAAAATAAATTAGCATAGCTATGGGCATTTTCTGTCAGTTGAAATGCTTCACTGAACTTATGCTATTAGACACGATTTGATATATGTTAAACGTTTTTGAACTTTATCTTACAACTATTTCAACTTTTCTTTTAAGTTGGAAAGTCTGTGACCTCCTGTGTCGCTACCTCTATCTACCTCTATCCCCTCTGAATGTACCTTGACTTGTGGCTTTCCACAACTAACAGTTCCTGTTACATCCTGTTTCATGCCCAAACAGGAGTGTCAAAAGCCACAGGTCCGCTCCAAAAAGGAGGCGCAGAACGCTGAGAGGCGTCCCAGCGTTTTTAACAGGAACCACGCTCTTCTCTCCCTCCTCTCCCCTTTCCAATCTCCCACACAGCAGTCTCTCTGCCACCGCACAGGGTTACTCATCAACTCACCTGAGGCGCGCCTCCGTCTGAAAACGCCTTTGTTTTGGTTACAGCTGCAGTAAATATACTGGGAACAGTAGGGGGACGTTGCAGTGTGACAGCCAGGTATATAGAGCAATTTGTTGAAGATGGTTCCATTCTGCCGCAATAATTAGACTCCTCTATTATTTTATGGCAATAGAGATGGGGAACAGACGCCTTCTTCTCAATAACTCGTGTTTCAGCACAAAATACAGCCGTTTATATCATCATTTATAACTGATGGTATGAATTTCAATTCCCCAATTACCATATAAAACAATATGCGAAGAACATAAAAAACGAATTGACTCGATAAACATAATGAACAAGATATACACGCAAATAGGCTATATGAATTAATGGCATCGTTGTTAACAAAACGCCAGATTTCAGGTTACCAGTCATGTCTTACTGACTGTTGTATCCCAATACATGAGTACCATAGGTGCCCCATCATATCTCACCCAACCACTCTCAGCACCCTCAGTCATCATTAAAATACCTCTCCACGGACTCAGCCTGTTGTACTCCGAGATGCTCCAGACCTTTGATGTCCACTCAGAGAGAATTCAAACGATGCCTCCAGCCCCTCTTACCTTCTCAGATACGCTGTTTCATTGTCAGAGCTCCTAGTGGCCTTAAGGGAATAATCCATTTAAAGTCTGTTTTGAGGGGCGATGCTTCAGCGCACCTGATGTGTTTTATTATCCGCCACATGTTTCTGAAATGAGGAGCTGTAACATATTTCTCACTTTGACCTGGCTAGCAGTAGCCATATGCCGTATTCAGATCTCTCTCTCTGAACGTCAGAGAGAAAAGCAATGCAACTAGAGACTTAGAGACTAATTTGACCAAGACATAAACACTGTTCTAGAAAAGTAATTGTAACACCTACAGTGGGTTTAGTTGCTACAGTAATAGTTCAGCGTGTGTGTGTGTGTGTGTGTGTGTGTGTGTGTGTGTGTGTGTGTGTGTGTGTGTGTGTGTGTGTGTGTGTGTGTGTGTGTGTGTGTGTGTGTGTGTGTGTGAGTGTGCCACTCAGACACAGATGGCTAGTGAATTCTTGTTAAAACCATTACAGAAATTAAAATGAGACTTACTCCTACCTGGTGACGATAAGGAGAGAAATAACCATCATTTTCCCCTATTAGAGATATCAGAGAACACACTTAGTCACTGTTTCTCTATCTCCCTACTCTACCTTCATCTGTCCATCTATGACCTATCCTCTCTCCTTCCACCTCTCCCTCCATCTCCTCCTTCGCTCCTCTTGTGTGTGTGCAAATGTCTAGATGTGTGTGGTTGCGTGTGTGTGTGTGTGTATTAGTGAATGTAGGTTATATAATTCTAGCAGCACCTGTAAAGGTTAGGGTTAGTGCTTCTGTGAAGTGTGTCTGTGAATGGAGCCAGAAGGCACAGCTGTCCTTTCCCTGACTCGCTGACCTCGCTTTGACAGGCAGGGGTGCTCCAAAAGCATGTTCCAGTCCACCACACATACATGGATGCATGCACACACGCAGACACGCACACACACACACACACATTTTTCTCTCACCCCCACTGACCAACATGTCTCAGTCGAAGGGACGGTAGAATTCTCTCTCCATGGTGATTGTGTAGCAGGTCATTCAGTTACTGATTGAAAATGAACTTAATGTGTCTTCACCAACCGTTGACTGGCTATTTGAGTCAAAACCAGACATACAGTACGTTGTTCTTTTTTCCACATTCCCCTCAGAACTTTCCTCCCATTCTCCAGTGATGTATGTATCTGGTGTCTGATGTACATACCATGTGGTTATGCTTTAGTGTGACCGAGCCACCAGGCCGAGGCTGCCTGCTTCAAACTACAACCTTCACAGAGCTCTTTGTATGCCCTGGCCATTAGTACACAGAAATGTGAACACTTGCGGTGAGCCATATGACTATCATTAAGGTGTGTGTGTGTGTGTGTGTGTGTGTGTGTGTGTGTGTGTGTGTGTGTGCATGCCTATTTTAGCCAATCAGCATTCAGGATACAAACTACCTGGTTTATAATGCCAAACATAGCATATCCAACCCCCAGTTCTAATTCACTACCCCAGTGCCTTACCTTCAGCTCGAAAAGCCCCCTATCCTTCCCCAGCCCCAGTTCCCGAGTTCCCCAGCCCCAGCCCCAGTTCCCCAGCCCCAGCCCCAGCCCCAGTCCCAGCCCCAGTTCCCCAGCCCCAGTTCCCTAGCCCCAGTTCCCCAGCCCCAGTTCCCCAGCCCCAGCCCCAGTCCCAGTTCCCCAGCCCCAGTCCCAGCCCCAGTCCAGGCCCCAGTCCCAGTCCCAGCCCCAGTCCCAGTCCCAGCCCCAGTTCCCCAGCCCCAGCCCCAGTCCCAGCCCCAGTCCCAGTCCCAGTCCCAGCCCCAGTCCCAGCCCCAGCCCCAGCCCCAGTCCCAGTCCCAGCCCCAGTTCCCCAGCCCCAGCCCCAGCCCCAGTCCCAGTCCCAGCCCCAGTTCCCCAGTCCCAGTTCCCCAGCCCCAGTCCCAGCCCCAGCCCCAGTCCCAGGCCCAGTTCCCCAGCCCCAGTCCCAGGCCCAGTTCCCCAGCCCCAGTCCCAGCCCCAGTTCCCCAGCCCCAGGCCCAGTTCCCCATTAAAGTGATCCTCTGCACTATAATAGTGCCCTATACATTAGTGATGTTAAATTCCCCATTAGCCTGACTCTCTAGGTAGTCTTCAGACATCACCAGACTCTGTTGAGGTAGAGTTGTACTGAGCTGCTTTGTGTCACCGGGCCGTTGACAGTTACAGTGACAGTGTTTGTGAGTCAGTGACTCTATCTGCCCCGTACCGCTCAGCGCTGCAGATGCTATCGATTAGCGCTCTGGCTCTTCTCGCTGATGTGTCGCAGGCATCCCCATTGTGTTGAGGTGATGGAGACGGACGCACAGCGGAGACCCAGTGCAGAAAAACACACTCAAATGTCAGGGTTCAGGGCTTGTGTGTGTGTGAGGTGTGTGTGTCAGAGGTTTTGATGGACAGGGTTTTCTCGGGTTGTGAAGAAGGGTAGCAGCCTTTCACAGGAAGTGTGTGAAAGCAGGATGTGACTGTCATTGGAGAGAGAGAAACAGAGAAAGAGAGAGAGGAGAGGGCAGAATATAAAGAGATAGATAGACAGAAAGAGAGAACGAGAGAGCGAGAGAGAGAGAGAGAGAGAGAGAGAGAGCGAGAGAGAGAGACGGACATATACAACACTGTCATGACTGTCCTGTGAGGATCCAGATGGTTCGGATCAGCTTTGCAGTGGATGACTTCGGCCAAACCCCCTCTCACCTGCGGGGGGGGGGGGGGGGGGAAGAAGGGAGCTGGTGGGGGGTTGATAGTTCACACCCTGTTGTAAATCAAGGACAAGAATATTTAGCTATCTCCCTCTCCAAGTTCACGCAGGAATGTGCATTTGTTTTATAAACATGTTCCAGCCGAAACTCTAACACGTTCTAAAGTGAATACTGGAACAATATTTCGAACATAGAATGTGGGGAATGGGCAGAGGCGACCCAAAGACCACTAATGTCATTAAACATTTTATAAAGGAAATACTGTAACTTGAAAAGTATACACAATATATGTGTGAAGTGTCCATCCAACGTGTTGTGCATGAAATATTAAAAATGATGAAAGTGTTTTTGTCAAGAGAGGGATGTGATCTTAGAAACTATAAGAGGAAACGGTTTCTATAACTTTGTACAGTTAAGTAGTTACTGCCCCCTTTAGTGAGGTCAGAGAGCGTGTCAGCCGACGGAACCATCCCTTTTGAACGAACTGTATAAAACGATGGGTTAAGAATGAACATATCAGACCAGAAAGACGTCGAGCTGCAACTCACATTTAAAGTGGTTTAAACTTTGAATCTCAACACGAGGTAGAGACAATAGCACTTCCCGGACAATCACTGGTGCAGCTGATTAGCTGTTCTAAGTAAAGTATTGTCAAGGATCCCCCCGGTACTGATGCTCATTCTGTTCACCAGTTCCGGAGGTCTACATCACCGGCTTTCTAGGCTTCACTGAACGGGATTCATTATCATCAACCCCGGATTGTCTTGTCTGACTACACACACCTGGTTTCTATTTCCCCTGATTACAATATGTGCCCTCTGTTCTCTCTGTCGGTAATTGTTCCCATGTCCGTTGGTGGTATGAGTACCTATGGATTGGTGCAGCTGTTATGCTGCATGCTATATAGTATATTGTGTATTATGGGTATTGTCCCGTGTTGTTCAACAAGGTTTACCCTTGCTCTTTTGTTTGGGTACAGCCCAATGTTTTTGTAAACGTGTTTATTTTAGGTGTATAAATCCTCTCTGGGCTAGGTGGGACGTTAGCGTCCCACTCTATTCAACAGCCAGTGGAATCGCGTGGCGCGAAATACAAATACCTCAAAAATGCTATAACTTCAATTTCTCAAACATATGACTATTTTACACCATTTGAAAGATAAGACTCTCGTTAATCCAACCACATTGTCCGATTTCAAAAAGGCTTTACAGCGAAAGCAAAACATTAGATTATGTCAGGAGAGTACCCAGCCAAAATTAATCACACAGCCATTTTCAAAGCAAGCATATATGTCACAAAAACCCAAAACCACAGCTAAATGCAGCACTACCCTTTGATGATCTTCATCAGATGACACTCCTAGGACATTATGTTATACAATACATGCATGTTTTGTTCAATCAAGTTCATATTTATATCAAAAAACAGCTTTTTACATTAGCATGTGACGTTCAGAACTAGCATTCCCACCGAACACTTCCGGTGAATTTACTAAATTACTCACGATAAACGTTCACAAAAAACGTAACAATTATTTTAAGAATTATAGATACAGAACTCCTTTATGCAATCGCGGTGTCTGATTTTAAAATAGCTTTTCGGTGAAACCACATTTTGCAATATTCTGAGTAGATAGCTCGCCATCACGGGCTAGCTATTTTGACACCCACCAAGTTTGGTACTCACCAAACTCAGGTTTACTATAAGAAAAATTGGATTACCTTTGCTGTTCTTCGTCAGAATGCACTCCCAGGACTTCTACTTCAACAACAAATGTTGGTTTGGTTCCAAATAATCCATAGTTATATCCAAATAGCGGCGTTTTGTTTGTGCGTTCAAGACACTATCCGAAGGGTAACGAAGGGTGACGCGCGGACGCGTATTGTGACAAAAAATGTCAAAATATTCCATTACCGTACTTCGAAGCATGTCAAACGCTGTTTAAAATCTATTTTTATGCGATTTTTCTCGTAAAATAGCGATAATATTCTGACCGGGAGTCGTTGTTTTCGTTCAAAGACTGATAATCTAAAATGGACTCTTCACGTGCACGCGCGCACCCGTCTCATTGTTCTCAGATCGACCACTTACCAAATGCGCTACTGTTTTTCAGCCATGGGCTGCAAAGTCATCATTCAACGTTCTGGCGCCTTCTGAGAGCCTATGGGAGCCTTAGAAAATGTCACGTTACAGCAGAAATCCTTTGTTTTGGATAGAGATGACAAAGAAGGCCAAGAAATGGTCAGACAGGGTACTTCCTGTACAGAATCTTCTCAGGTTTTGGCCTGCCATTTGAGTTCTGTTATACTCACAGACACCATTCAAACAGTTTTTGAAACTTTGGAGTGTTTTCTATCCAAGCTACTAATTATATGCATATTCTAATCGGGTACGTTTTTTTATCCGGCCGTGAAAATACTGCCCCCTATCCATAACAAGTTAAGTTCACACATGTCCCCTTCTTTGGCAGGAGAGTCAGAACCGGCCGACGATAGCTCATCGGCAACTCTCCTACTCCGATGCACTCACGCAACACACAAAGGAAGTCCAGTCCAATTATTCCCCATTTTTTATAAAAATCCACTGGGAGTCCATTGACCCCCGGTGCACGTCTGGGGGACATCTGGGTTACGGTCTCTGCCAGATCATGGGACAACAGGGAAATGTCAATTTCATCCCTCTGTGCCAGAGAGAGCTTAGGGTGTTCCTCAAACAAAACCTGAGCACACATATGATCACGGAGTTCTGCCCTATACAACTCAGTATAAAACTCCACAGTCCACTCCTGCATCTCCCCCACCACAGAGGTAACCCACCCATCCAACAGCTTTAGACAATGCATACCCTTGGCTTCACTGCTCTGCAGTTCCAAACCAAAGAAGAAGGAGCTGGGAGCATGGAGAACCTAGCTCGTACAAGTGCTCCCTTTGCTTTAACCTGGAAAAAACTGCCCAGGTCCCTACGTAATTCAGCTAAATTAGCCTGGAGACTCTACCTCCACCTCACTGATACTGTGCTAGAGTTCCCCCAATACTCTCCTAACCTGTGAGGATGAGAAAGCTGTATACTCTTGACAGAAAAGCCGAATTGTGACTTTTCCCACATTGACTCAGACTCATACTCCTCTCTTCGCTGCCCCCACCTTTCCCAAAAAGTCTGGAAGTCTGAGCAAAAAGGTGTCATCTTGTAAGAGCTTTACATTAAACTTCCAATAGGAAGCTTGCCCGGGCCCTGGTGAAATAGACAGCCGAGCCATGGTTATGTGGTGATCCGAAAAACCCACTGGGAGAATGGTAGCACTCAACAGCCCACTGCTCTGATTCCTGGACATGTAAAACCGATCGAGTTGGGATGCAGTCACCCTAGCCCCAAAGACTTTCACCCATGTATACTGTCTTGTGTTGGGATGTCTAGTTCTAATGATGTCCCTTAACACCCCCACTCAGCCTGAATGAGGCTCCCCCAACGAAACAACATGCAAACACTACAAACACTCCCAGCATGCACTGAGAGAAAGAGAGAGAGAGAGAGAGTTTGAGTTTAAGAAAAACTTTTGGGTCTGTGAACCCACAATGATATTTATCCCAAAATAAATCTACAATAATCTTGTGTACTTTAGCCAGATGGCCAGATGGTGGCTCTAAACATGACAGCCGATACCACAGTGCAGAGCCATCCACATTGTTAACAATAATAGTGTGAGATAACAACCAACGCCATCTCCTCATCCTCCCTTCCACCATTTCAAGCACCCCATTCCAATGTTTGTCCATTGTCCCCTCATCCCCTAGGTACACTCCAATATACTTAAAACCTCCCTTACACCATCCCAGCCCCCCTGGCAAAGCCATGATCCCTCCAGACCATTCTCCAATCTGTAAAACACAACTTTTTCCCAATTTATCTTTGCAGAGGATATTCCCCTAAACTGATCAACAATGAAACTCAAACTATCCACCTCTGCTTAATTATTCACTAAAATAACGACATCATCAGCATAGACTGAGAGGTGAATTGGAGGAATATCCTGTGAAAGGTACACCCCTTCAATGTGACTTATAATGCTATTTAGTAGTGGCTCTATAGGGATGGCATATATCATTCCTGACAAAGAACACTCCTGCCTAATACCTCTACACACTTTAAAAGGTGCACTAAAGACACCGTTAACTTTCAGTACACTTTCAATGTCACCATACCCTGATCATAGCAATAAACCCAGAGCTGAAACCAAACGCCTCAAAAGTGCGCCATAAGTATTTGTATTTATTATGGATCCCCATTAGCTGCTGCCAAAGCAGCTACTCTTCCTGGGGTTCAGCAAAATTAAGGCAGTTTACACAATTTTAAAACATTACAGTACGTTCACAGATTTCACAACACACTGTGTGCCCTCATGCCCCTACTCCACCACTACCACGTATCTACAGTACTAAATCCATGTGTATGTATAGTGCGTATGTTATCGCGTGTGTGTATGTATGTGTGTCTGTGTGTGTGTGTGTGTGTGTGTGTGTGTGTGTGTGTGTGTGTGTGTGTGTGTGTGTGTGTGTGTGTGTGTCTGTGCCAATGTTTGTGTTGATTCACAGTCCCCGCTGTTCCATAGGGTGTTTTTTTAATCTGTTTTTTAAATCTAATTTTACAAATTTTACTTGATAAAAAATAGAGTTCCATGTAGTCATGGCTCTATGTTGTACTGTGCGCCTCCCATAGTCTGTTGTGGACTTGGGGACTGTGAAGAGACCTCTTGTGGCATGTCTTGTGGGGTATGCATGGGTGTCCGAGCTGTGTGCCAGGAGTTTAGACAGACAGCTCGGTGCATTCAACATGTCAATACCTCTCATTAATAAAAGTAGAGATGAAGTCAAACTCTCTTCCACTTAAAGCCAGGAGAGATTGACATGCATACTATTATTTGATGTTCAACTATTAATATTCAACTCGGTCAAATGCCTTTTGCTGATCAATTTAAATTAGACCAGCATCCAACCCAATAGCCCTAGAGATTTGCACCTTCACCTTCCTCAGCCTGTTGGACAAAGCCTTGGGCAGGATCTTATAATCACTGCACAATAAAGCCACCGGCCTCCAGTTCTTCACCTCCATAGGGTCACCCTTTTTTGGCAGTAGGCTGAGGACAGCCCTCCGGCAGCTTATCGATAGTATTAAATAGTAAAATCTGGATTTTCCCTATATCCCACCACTGTTGAAAGGAAACAAAACTGGCCTTTTGAGACCTCCACCACTCCAAGAAAAAACAAAAACATTTCCTGAAGTGAGCATCACTCAATAAAGTGATATTAAAATGCCAGTATGCGCTTTTGGGTTTTACAGCATTAACGAACACCACCTCTATTATTAAACAATGATCAGAAAATCTCACTGGGGTTATCACACCTGATTTACAGACCTGAGATTGATGCTCAAACAATAAAACCTATCTAACCTGGCCAGAGAGATGGTGTTCTCTCTTACATGGGCCCATGTGTACTGTCTCGTGACTCCATGTTGTCTCTGAAAATGAACACACAGTTCATGTGTTACATTAAGGCATTTAAAAAAGTTATTGAGGCTGTATGGGTTTTTTTGTGGTTTTGATCTAAAACACTGACTGTGAAGTTAAAATCCCCAGCAAGAAATAAATAATCCTCAGTCTTACCTTTCTCAATGGTATTTGATAATGTCTCTAAAAAACATACCCTCTCAACTGCCACCACTGGGGCATAAACATTTATTAAACACATAGTGATGTTTTCATACCTTGCTCTAACTTTTAATAACCTCCCCTCAACTACCTCTTCAACCTCATATGACAAAGGAAAAAACCCTTGTGAGATCAGGATAGCCACACCCCCACTTTTTGCGCTTTTATGAATACACACCACTGCCCCCCCCCCACCCCCCCACTCCTGTTGCCACATAACTTCATTTTCAATATTACTATGTGTTTCTTGTAGAAAACCTATGTCACATCCCTTTCCTTTCATTAACTCCTACACCACGGTTCTTTTTTAAATATCTCTCGCCCCATTTACGTTTAAAGAAGAAATCTTAAAGCTGCTCATGGCTGAAAATAAAATACAGAGGAAGAGACAGAAAACAAATCTCTTTACAGAGTTAAGGCTGCGACTGAACTCGTTCATTTCCTTTAGAATTTAAATCACTTTTCACTCTCGTGACAACTTTCTTGAGTCTTGCGATTTCAGGACTTGTCAAACCTCCCCTGTTATTTTTGACATCAGAACCTTTGCTGATTCAATAAACAAATCACTTTCAGGAAAAAAATCAGTTACATTATAATCCTGCATATACCCTCCCGTTCAAAAGTTTGGGGTCACTTAGAAATGTCCTGTTTTTGAAAGAAAAGCACATTTGTTGTCTATTAAAATAACATCAAATTGATCAGAAATACAGTGTAGACATTGTTAATGTTGTAAATCACAATTGTAGCTAGAAAAAGCAGATTTTTAATGGAATATCTACACAGGCGTACAGAGGCCCATTACCAGCAACCATCACTCCTGTGTTCAAATGGCATGTTGTGTTAGCTAATCCAAGTTTATCATATTAAAAGGCTAATTGATCATGAGAAAACCATTTTGCAATTATGTTAGCAAAGCTGAAAACAGTTGTGCTGATTAACGAAGCAATAAAACGGGCCTTCTTTAGACGAGTTGACTATCTGGAGCATCAGCTTTCGTAGGTTTGATTACAGACAGAAACAAAGTCTTTCTTCTGAAACTCGTCAGTCTATTCTTGTTCTGAGAAATGAAGGCTATTCCATGCGAGATATTGCCAAGAAACTGAAGATCTCGTACAACGCTGTGTACTACTCCCTTCACAGAACAGCGCAAACTGTCTCTAACCAGAAAAGAAAGAGGAGTGGGAGGCCCCGGTGCACAACTGAGCAAGAGGACAAGTACATTAGAGTGTCTAGTTTGAGAAACAGACGCCTCACAAGTCCTCAACTGGCAGCTTCATTAAATAGTACTCGCAAAACACCAGTCTCAATGTCAACAGTGAAGAGGCGACTCCGGGATGCTGGCCTTCTAGGCAGAGTTGCAAAGAAAAAGCCATATCTCAGACTGGCCTATAAAAAGAAAAGATTAAGATGGGCAAAAGAACACAGACACTGGACAGAGGAACTCTGCCTAGAAGACCAGCATCCTGGAGTCGCCTCTTCACTGTTGACATTGCGACTGGTGTTTTGCTCTGTTTTGCTCATCTGCCCACATCTGCCCACGTTCTCCCTTCCCCTGAACCCTTATTATGTTCATCCCTTCACGGTGTTGCATTAGCTGCACCAGCACTAGAGCTGCTACCGGGATCTGCATGCTCGCTCTCAGGACAATAATGTACCAAATGCCCCTCTCTCCCGCAGCCAAAGCATTTCATTGATTCAGTAGAGTCATAGAACACAGTTCGTCAGTATCCTTTAAAATCATGAGACACCACATGTTTCAGCAATGGAGATATGCATCCAAAAATAACATTTTTTTTTATTGTAGATACAAGTTGACCATGACGAGATAACTTTCGTTCCAACACTTCATCTATAACAAATGGTGGCATGTTAGAAAGTATAACTTTCTTTGCAGGATTCATAAGAGGGAATACCGATGTCTGTTGGTATGAAAAACAACCTCACCTATCACACCACCACTATTCGTGCTTAGTGACAGTGAGACAAATATAACCTTAAAACAACTAAACTAATCAATACATATATACATGTATATAAACACACCTAAAACACAATCGCTCCTGCTTCCCGACTCACTCCCAGCATGCACTCTGATGAGAGAGAGAGAGAGAGAGAGAGAGAGAGAGAGAGAGAGAGAGAGAAATTAGCCTTTTTATCCGCCCCCTTGCTCTAGGTCAGCGGTGGAAAAAGTACTCAATGGTCATACTTGAGTAGAAATAAATGATTCAAGTAAAATGAAAGTCACTCATTAAAAAACAACTTAAATAAAAGTCTAAAAGTATTTGGTTTTAAATGTACTTAAGTATCAAAAGTAAAAGTATAAATCATTTCAAATTACTATTATTATGCGAACCAGAAGGCACAATTGTCTTTTTAAATGTATTGCCGGATAGCCAGGAACACACTACAACACTCAGACATTTTACAAATGAAGCAGTTGTGTTAAGTGAGTCCAGCAGATCAGAGGCAGTAGGAATGACCAGGGATGGTCTCTTGATAAGTGTGTGAATTGGACCATTATCCTGTCAAAATGTAACGAATACTTTTGGGTGTCAGGGAAAACATATAGAGTAAAAAGTACATTATTTTCATTAGGAATGTAGTGAAGTAAAAGTAAAAGTTGACAAAAATATAAATAGTAAAGTAAAGTACAGATACCCCATAAAACTACTTAAGTAGTACTTTAAAGTATTTTTACTTAAGTACTTTACACCACTGCTCTAGGTGTACGATTTACAGCAAATCTCACAGCAGGCCACCTCTAATTCAACTAATCGCAACAGCAGCCTTTGTTCTCCTACCCATAATGGCAACAGTGGCAATCTTCACTGCTATCGTCCTATTCCTACTCATCCTTCTTGAAATTGTCGTTGCCATGATTGAAGCCTACGGCTTCCAACCCATCCTTTATCTACAAGAAAACGTCTAATGGCACACCAAGCACACGCATACCACATGGTTGACCCAAGCCCCTGACCTCTAACCGGCGCAATCGCTGCCCTCTTACTTACATCAGGCACTGCAGTCTGATTTCACTTCCACTCACTCACACTACTAACTTTTGTTTATTATCTATTTCACTTGCTTTGGCAATGGAAACATATGTTTCCCATGCCAATAAAGCCCTTTAATTAAATTGAATTGAGAGAAAGGAGAGAGAGAGATAGTAGAGAGGGGGAGAGGCCCATCCAGCCCGTTTGTCCTGCTCAACATGCTCTGCCTTTCTCTGCATCCATCCATCTTTCCCCCCTCCGTATTGCCATTCATCTGTCCACACATGATTCACATTCAACAGGAGGCCTCTGAAAGACATATTGATTCTGCGTGTGGTTGTGTGTGTGTGTGTGTGTGTGTGTGTGTGTGTGTGTGTGTGTGTGTGTGTGTGTGTGTGTGTGTGTGTGTGTGTGTGTGTGTGTGTGTGTGTGTGTGTGTGTGTGTGTGTGTGTGTGTGTGTGTGTGTGTGTGTATGTGTCAACATTCGCATGTACGCAGACTGTATCTTCTGGCTGAGACACTGCTCATGCACTTTAGCCTAGATGAGCTGACTTGATAAGAGAAGAGGTGGAACAGGACCATAGCGAGAGGAGGAGAGGAACGCTGGTGAAGAAAGAATGTACAGTCATTACAGTGGATAGATGGACATTCCACCTCACAGCAACATTCCATTGTGGGTTTAATAGGAGTGATATTATATAATGCATAGATGCATTGATCATCTCTCTAAGTATGTTTCCTTTCACATTTTCTTTCCTGTCACAACATGAAAGTCTAGTGTCCCTCCACATTGAATGGTTCTAGGAGGTTGAGAGGAAGGGAGGAGAAAGAAAGTAGAATTAAAATGTTACAGAGAGGAGTGTAGGGGGAGGTGAGGATATAGGTCCTGGGAGGTCGTAAGGGTACCTGGTGTTTTGGGGTTAGGAACATCCTCTCCTCCCTCGCTCCCTCCCTCTTTCTCCTCTCCCCTTTGGGTCTTTTGTCAGGTTATTTCCAGCCTGTCGGAGGCAACTTGTTTCTGTGTGTTAACCTGTAACATGAGTGATGGGGTTCTTATTGTCTGTGAGGCAATAACTGTCTGGACACAGGTCATCTTCACGGTGACTGTGTCAAATCGAATTTCCTACGCCGGCCCGAGCGGCTTTGCAGCGGGATCACACACTTGCACCACATTCGCACACTCTCTCTGTCTCTCCTGCGAGCACACACACACACACACACACACACACACACACACACACACACGCACGCACACACACACACATACACACACACACACACACACACACACACACACACACACACACACACACACACACACACACACACACACACACACACACACACACACACACACACACACACACACACACACACACACACAGCACTGTTTTTCAAGTATCACAGGCAGTCAGAGAAACAGCAGGTAATCACCACAAAAGCTCTGACTCAACATCTATGTAGCTTGTTAATGCCATCATCAGATATCACTGTCATCATTATCATCATGATAGTCATTAGCGCTCTCTCTCTCACTTAGCTTCTTTCTTTCCATCTCTCTCTCTCTCTCTCGTCAGAGTGCATGCTGGGAGTGAGTCGGGAAGCAGTAGTGATTGTGAGAGCGACTGACATTTTATCACTCTTTTCAGTGTGTGTGTATATATATATATATATATAATATAATATATATATATATAATAGCTTAGCAGTTGGCGCTATCATTGGGTGTGACAGCATAAAATCAGCTTCAAGGATGAATAGCGCTGTGGTAAAATTCTTAGATTCCATTAAAAAGGTGAATACGATAGTTGAGAGTGGTGTTGTGTTGCGGGAGACACAGACGTCGGTATTTCCTCTTATGAATCCGGCAAAGAAAGTTATACTTTCTAACATGCCACCATTTGTTAGAGTGTTGGAGCGAGAGTTATCTCGTCATGGTCAACTTGTATCTAAAATAAAAAAGGTTATTTTTGAATGAAAATCTCCATTGCTAGGGCCTCCCGAGTGGCGCAGTGGTCTACGGCACTGCATCGCTGTGCCACTAGAGATTCTGGGTTTGAGTCCAGGCTCTGTCGCAGTCGGCCGTGACCGGGAGGCCCATGGGGCGGCGCACAATTGGCCCAGAGTCGTCTGGGTTAGGGAGGGTTTGGCCGGCAGGGATATCCTTGTCTCATTGCGCGCTAGCGACTCCTGTGGCGGGCCGGGCGCAGTGCACACTGACACGGTCGGCAGGTGTACGGTGTTTCCTCCGACACATTGGTGCGGCTGGCTTCTGGGTTGGATGGGCATTGTATCAAGAAGCAGTGTGTCTTAGTTGTGTTTCGGAGGACGCATAGCTCTCGACCTTCGCCTCTCCCGAGTCCGTATGGGAGTTGCAGGGACAAGACTGTAACTACTACCAATTGGGGTGTAAAATACAAATATGTATAAATATATTTTAAATCTCCATTTCTGAAACATGTCATGTCTCATATGAGACAAGTGCATATGATTTCAAAGAAGGATACTGACGAACTGAATTTAGCGTTCAGTTTTAAGATTTACGGATTTGATAATGTGTTTTATGACTCTACTGAATCAATGAAATGCTTTGGCTGCGGGAGAGAGGGGCATTTGGTATGTTATTGTCCCGAGAACGAGCGGGCAGAGCCCGGTAGCAGCTCTAGCGCTGGTGCAGCTAATGCACCTGAGCGAAGAGATGAACATGCTAAGGGTTCAGGGGAAGGGAGAAGGTGGGCAGATGTGGTTAGAAAAGAAAGGAGTGTGGTTACGGGGGCAATTGCGGTAGATCAGAACAAAGAGGGAGGGGAAACAGCCGGTGAGACTGCAACTGGAGTCGCTGAGTCGGTGCTGGAAAATGAAATTGGAGTTCAAGAGAAGATTTAATCAATGGAAAATGAAGCAGCTGTTTTCAAAGTAAGAGGAATAATTTAAGAGGTGATGAAGGTTCTAATTCTTAGAGGAAGGTAGAGATTGGTAAATCAGTTGAGGATAAACAGATTGAAGAGATGGTGAAGTTTTCCGTGAGTCATGTGATGCATTACAACAAAATAGCGAGAGAAATTGGGTGGGAGGGAGGTATGGGATTGAGAAGGTACGTCAATTTCTGAAATTGACAAAAGGGAAAAAATAAACTCAGCAAAAAAAGAAATGTCCTCTCACTGTCAACTGTGTTAATTTTCAGCAAACTTAACATGTGTAAATATTTGTATGAACATAACAAGATTCAAAGACTGAGACATAAACTGAACAAGTTCCATAGACATGTGACTAACACAAATGGAATAATGTGTCCCTGAACAGAGGGGGGTCAAAATCAAAAGTAACAGTCAGTATCTGGTGTGCCCACCAGCTGCATTAAGTACTGCAGTGCATCTCCTCCTTATGGACTGCACCAGATTTGCCAGTTCTTGCTGTGAGATGTTACCCCACTCTTCCAGCAAGGCACCTGCAAGTTCCCGGACATTTCTGGGGGGAATGGCCCTAGCCCTCACCCTCCGATTCAACAGGTCCTAGATGTGCTCAATGCGATTGAGATCCAGGCCCTTCGCTGGCCATGGCAGAACACTTCCTGTCTTGCAGGAAATCACATACAGAATGAGCAGTATGGCTGGTGGCATTGTCATGCTGGAGGGTCATGTCAGGATGAGCCTGCAGGAAGGGTACCACATGAGGGAGGAGGATGTCTTCCCTGTAATGCACAGCGTTGAGATTGCCTGCAATGACAACAAGCTCAGTCTGATGATGCTGTGACACACCGCCCCAGACCATGACGGACCCTCCACCTACAAACCGATCCCGCTCCAGAGGACAGGCCTCGGTTGTACCACTCATTCCTTTGACGATAAACGCGAATCCGACCATCACACCTGGTGAGACAAAACCGTGACTTGTCAGTGAAGAGCACTTTTTGCCAGTCCTGTCTGGTACAGCAAAGGAAGGTTTGTGCCCATAGGCGACGTTGTTGCCGGTGATGTCTGGTGAGGACCTGCCTTACAACAGGCCTACAAGCTCTCAGTCCAGCCTCTCTCAGCCTAGTCTGAGCACCGATGGAGGGATTGTACGTTCCTGGTGTAACTCCGGCAGTTGTTGTTGCCATCCTGTACCTGTCCCACAGGTGTGATGTTTGGATGTACCGATTCTGTGCATGTGTTGTTACACGTGGTATGCCACTGCGAGGACGATTGTGGTTATATTAAAATGTTTCACCTACACCTGCTTCTGACTCACCGCCCCATCATTACAGTAACAGATTATTTTCCTGAAAGTGAATTGTTTGTTGAATCAGTAAAGGTTCTGATTTAAAAAATAACGGGGGGAGGTTTGACAAGCCCTGAAATCGCTACACTCAAGAAAGTTGTCACGAGAGTGACAAGTGATTTACATTCTAAGGGAAACGAAAGAGTTCAGTCGCAGCCTTAACTCTGTAAAGAGATGTGTTTTCTGTCTCTTCCTCTGTCTGTTTTTTCCAGCCATGAGCAGTTTTAAGATATAAGATTTTACGTACAGTGAGGGAAAAAAGTATTTGATCCCCTGCTGATTTTGTATGTTTGCCCACTGACAAAGAAATGATCAGTCTATAATTTTAATGGTAGGTTTATTTGAATAGTGAGAGACAGAATAACAACAACAAAAAATCCAGAAAAACGCATGTCAAAAATGTTATAAATTGATTTGCATTTTAATGAGGGAAATAAGTATCAATTGATCACGAACACCGAGCAGCACGTACATGCGACACACAGGACACTGTGAAGGTGCAGGTTCAAATACTAACACCCGCTCGATGTCCACGTCCACCTCCCATACCACCGGTGCCACCAGCCTAGACGTTGGAATGACGGGAGTCGGATCGATGGGCCGGTCCTCAGTGTCATAAAGACGGGACAGCGAGTCGGCCCTCGTGTTCAGGGAGCCTGGTCTATACGAAATCGTGAACCTAAACCGGGCGAAGAACATGGCCCACCTTGCCTGACGCGGATTCAGTCTCCTAGCTGCCTGGATATACTCCAGATTCTGATGGTCGGTCCAGATGAGAAAGGGGTGCTTAGCCCCCTCAAGCCAGTGTCGCTACACCCTCAAGGCTTTTACCACCGCTAGCAACTCCCTGTCCCCCACATCATAGTTCGAAAAGAAAGCGCAGGGGCGGAGTTTCAGTGGCGTACCCGAGCGCTGTGATAGCACGGCACCCACTCCAGCCTCGGATGCGTCCACCTCCACTATGAATGCTAGAGACGGGTCCGGGTGCGCCAACACAGGTGCTTCGGTGAACAGCACCTTCAACCTCTTGAAGGCTCCGTCCGCCTCAGTCGACCACCGCAAACACACCGGCCCCCCCTTCAGCAGTGAGGTAATGGGAGCCGCTACCTGGCCAAAACCCCGGATAAACCTCCGGTAGTAATTGGCAAACCCTAAGAACCGCTGCACCTCCTTCACTGTGGTTGGAGTTGGCCAATTACAGTGGGATGCGGAGGGGAGGCGGAGGTGGCTGTGTCGGAGGAGCCGGAGGTGGAGAGAGGAGACCACTCCTCTCCCATCGGTCCAACCTCTCCATCAGTTGATCCATCGCGGATCCGATTCGGTGGAGGACGGATGTATGATGGAGCACGCCTTCCTCCATCGAGGGAAAGGGGTTGGCCGCTGCTCCTGCTGACTCCATAGGGGGATTCTGTAATGCTCGGGCGTAGTGGGAGAGGACTCAAATGCAGGAAGCAGCGATACAGGGTAGTGGCTTTTAATGAGCCAAATGGCGAAAACACAAGCCACCCCAAACAGCGATGAGAGCGCACAGAAAACAAAGTGCCCCAAACACAGGGGAAAACACAGTCGGCGCAAAAACCACGCACTAGCGCAAAAACACAATCAGAGTGTACACAAGCAAACAACAGAGAAACAATCCCGCACAAAGAGCAGGCGGGCCAGCTAGCTCATATAGCCCCGCTAATCAACCCAACTAAGGACAGGTGCAAACAATAACAGAAAGGGGGAAAACAACAAAGGAATCAGTGGCAGCTAGTAGGCTGGTGACGACAACCGCCGAGCGCCACCCGAGCAGGAGGGGGCGCCACCTTGGGTGGGAGTCGTGACACGGAGCCAACATGGAGTCACGAGACAGTACACATGGTCCCATGTGAGAGAGAACGCCATCTCTCTGGCCAGGTTAAATAGATTTTCTTGTTTTGAGCATCAATTACAGGTGTGATAACCCCAGTGGGATTTTCAGATCATTGTTTAATAACAGAGGTGGCGTTCATTAATGCTGTCAAACCCAAAAATGCATACTGGCATTTTAATATAACTTTATTGAGTGATGCTCACTTCAGGAAATGTTTACATTTTTTTCTGGGAGAGGTGGAGGTCTCCAAAGACCAGTTCTGTATCCCTTCAACAGTGGTGGGATATAGGGAAAATCCAGATTCAACAATTCTGTAATGAGTGTACCATGAATGTCACCAGAGACATCACCAGATCAATGAATGCGCTAGAGTCTGAAATAGTGGAACTCCTGACGTTGGTTGAGACCACAGGAGACCGAGGCCATACTTAAGCCCTCAAGAGAAAAAAAGCATTGGCAGACCTGCTGGGTATCAGAGCACAGGGGTCATTCGTGAGAAGTACATTTCAGGAAATCTATGAAATGGATGCCTCATCCAAATGTTTCTTTGGTTTAGAGAAAAAGAATGGACAAAGAAGAATTATTAATTACCTCAAATCAGCTGTTGGACAGGAGCTCACTAGCCCTAGTGAAATTAGAAAGAGGGCAGTAGAGTTCTATGCTGAGCTTGACAAATGTGAGGACAAAGAGGATAAAACAGTGACACAGCAGTTCCTTGATGGGCTCGCACAGGTGGCTGCAGATGCTGAGGTTGAGCTTGAGCAACCATTGTCTTTGCAGGAGCTATACACTGCATTCAAAGGCATGGAAAATGGAAGGGCACCAGGCATTGATGAGCTTCCCGTTTACTTTTTAAAGTATTTTTGGGCCATGTTGGGAGAGGATTGGCTAGCAGTAGTTAGCGATAGTTTGACCGGAGGGATACTATCGATAAGCTGCCGGAGGGCTGTCCTCAGCCTACTGCCAAAAAAGGGTGACCCTATGGAGGTGAAGAACTAGAGTCCGGTGGCTTTATTGTCCACTGATTATATGCACCTGTCCAAGGCTTCGTCCAACAGGCTGACGGAGGTGATAGGGCAAATCACACATACGGACCAGTCCTACTATGTTCCTGGCAGGCAGATAGGCGAAAGCATTTCGCTGATTCAGGATATTTTGGACGTCTCTAGGGATATTGGGTTGGATGCTGGTCTAATTTCAATTCATCAGGAAAAGGAATTTGAAATTGAACATCAATACTTATGGCACACTTTTGAGACATTTAGTTTCAGCTCTGGTTTTATTGCAATGATCAGGGTGATATATGATGACATTGAAAGTGTACTGAAAGTTAACAGTGGCTTGAGTGCTCCTTTTAAAGTGTGTAGAGGTATTAGGCAGGAGTGTTCTTTGTCAGGAATGATATATGCCATCCCTATAGAGCCACTACTAAATAGCATTATAAGTGACATTGAAGGGGTGTACCTTTCACAGGATATTCCTCCAATTCACCTCTTTGTCTATGCTGATGATGTCGTTATTTTAGAAGATAAATATTTGCAAAGATAAATTGGGAAAAAGTTGTGCTTTACAGTTTGGAAAATGGTCTGGAGTGATCATGGCTTTGCCAGGGGGGCTGGAATAGTGTAAGGGAGGTTTTAAGTATCTTGGAGTGTACCTAGGGGATGAGGGGACAATGGACAAACATTGGAATGGGTTTCTTGAAATGTTGGAAGGGAGGATGAGGAGATGACGTTGGTTGTTATCTCGCACAATTATTGTTAACAATGTGGTTGCCTCTGCACTTTGGCATCGGTTGTCATGTTTAGAGCTACCATCTGGCCTTCTGGCTAAAATACACAAGATTATTGTAGATTTATTTTGGGATAAATATCATTGGGTTCCACAAAGTGTTTTGTATTTGTCAAAAGAGGAGGGGGAGGGGTGGCAGGTCTCCTATTACATCAGGTCGGGGGGTTAGGTCTAAAGAAGGCTTTATTTTTGGTTGATAGTAGCCAGATTTTTAGGGAGTGAGTACCTCTGTTTTAGAGAGGCCTTTTTAGGGTTGCAAGCCTGATGAAGGTGTCCAGATGCACTCCAGTGGAGTCAGTGCATTGGCTGCTGGAGGAACCTCTGGTGTATGGGGCAAAACTGGATTGTATAACTGCAGCTGTTCCACATTTCTCCAAGATTCTGGTAAAGGGAAAAATCATCACCCTAAAACAGTTAATGGCCATTTTTTTAATTTCTTTTTTATTTAACCAGGTAGGCCAGTTGAGAACAAGTTCTCATTTACAACTGAGACCTGGCCAAGATAATGCAAAGCAGTGCGACAAAAACAACAACAACAAAGAATTATACATAAACAAACATACAGTCAATAACACAAAAGAAAAGAAAAATCTAAAAATCTATGTACAGTGTGTGCAAATGTAGAAGAGTAGGGAGGTAGGCAATAAATAGGCCCTAGAGGTGAAAATAATTGCAATTTAGCATTAATACTGTGATAGATGTGCAGATGATGATGTGCAGGTAGAGATACTGGGGTGCAAAAGAGCAAGAGGGTAAGTAATAATATGGGGATGAGGTAGTCGGGTGTGCTATTCACAGATTGGCTGTGTACAGGTACAGTGATCGGTAAGCTGCTCTGACAGCTGATGCTTAACGTTAAAGAGGGAGATATAAGACTCCAGCTTCAGAGCTTTTTGCAATTCGTTCCAGTCATCGGCAGCAGAGAACTGGAAGGAAAGGCGGCCAAAGGAAGTGTTGGCTTTGGGGATGACCAGTGCAATATATCTGCTGGAGCGCGTGCTACGGGTGGGTGTTGCTATGGTGAACAGTGAGCTGAGATAACGCGGGGCTTTACCTAGCAAAGACTTATAGATGACCTGGAGCCAGTGGGTTTGGCAACGGATATGTAGTGAGGGCCAGCCAACGAGAGCATACAGGTCGCAGTGGTGGGTAATATATGGGGATTTGGTGATAAAACGGATGGCACTGTGATAGACTACATCCAGTTTGCTGAGTAGAGTGTTGTGGGCTATTTTGTAAATGACATTGCCGAAGTCAAGGATCAGTGGATAGTCAGTTTTACGAGGGTATGTTTGGCGGCATGAGTGAAGGAGGCTTTTTTGAAGGAAGCCGATTCTAGATTTAATTTTGGATTGGAGATGCTTCATGTGAGTGCGAGCAGGAATCGGTTTAAGAGCATGCACTTAGTTTTACTATAATTTAAAAGCAGTTGGAGGCCACAGAAGGAGTGTTGTATGGCGTTGAAGCTTGTTTGGAGGTTTGTTAGCACGGTGTCCAAAGAAGGGACAGATTTATTCAGAATGATGTCGTCTGCGTAGAGGTGGATCAGAGAATCACCAGCAGCAAGAGCGACATCATTGATATATACAGAGAAAAGAGTCGGCCCGAGAATTGAACTCTGTGGTACCCCCATAGAGACTGCCAGAGGTCTGGACAATAGGTCTTTCGATTTGACACACTGAACTCTATCTGAGAAGTAGTTGGTGAGGCAGTCATTTGAGAAGCCAAGGCTATTGAGTCTGCCGATAAAAATGCGTCGATTGACAGTGTCTGAAGCCTTGTCCAGGTCGATGAAGACGGCTGCACAGTACTGTCTTTTATCGATGGCGGTTGTGATATTGTTTAGGACCTTGAGCGTGGCTGAGGTGCACCCATGACCAGCTCGGAAACCAGATTGCATAGTGGAGAAGGTATGGTGGGTTACGAAATGGTCGGTGATCTGTTTGTTAACTTGACTTTCGAAGATTTTAGAAAGGCAGGGCAGGATGGATATAGGTCTATAACAGTTTGGGTCTAGAGTGTCTCCCCCTTTGAAAAGGGGGATAATCTTTGGTGATCTCAGACGATACAAAAGAGAAGTTGAATAGGCTAGTAATATGGGTTGCAACCATTTCGGTGGATAATTTTAGAAAGACAGGGTCCAGATTGTCTAGCCCAGCTGGTTTGTAGGGATCCAGATCCAACATGTACCATCATCATTATTACTACTACTACCACCACCACCATCATTAAACTTCTTGCATTACCATTATCCCTAATACCAGTACCACTGCTACTTGGATAACAATAATAACAATAATAGTAATAATTATCACAACAACAATAATAATAATAACAATAATAGTAATAACAATAATACCACTAATAATAATAGTAATAACAATAATACTACTAATAAGTATGTTATTGCTTATTATAAAGATGTTGTTATTCAGTGTCCCTCAGGCTATGAAATGGAAAATATATATTTGGCTGCAAAAGGAGCCGTTGCTCCTTCGCCCATGAGTTTTTTAAATTTTTTCCTCTGGATTAATTAAGTTAAAATTTGGAATAAATGTTGTAATTTCTGTGAATAATGAATCTCTTGGTGAGGAATATTTATTACAGTAAACGAGAAAGTGCATCTCTGTTTCTACCTCTCCTTTGTGCAGTGACCACATACACACTCCTCTTTGGGTAGCCATGTCTTTTTATGTCTACCAGTTTCTATTGCCAATTGGTGGTCACTCAGCCTGTACTTGGTAAGGATCTATCTCTGACAGAGTAAAGATAATCAGCCAATTCATATTCTCTTTTCAGAGCCAGATAGCGATTTAGTCAGCTTTGGGATTTTGTTTCGTTTTTCTAATGTTGTAAATATGAGTCCTTTGATTGGTTCATGATTTTGTTTATTTGAATCCTTTCTTTTGAAGCAGTGCTGATGTCAGCTTGGTTGGTTATGTCCAAGAACCAAATCATCAGTATATAGGGGCGGCAGGTAGCCTAGTGATTAGAGCGTTGGGCCAGTAATCGAAAGGTTGCTGGATTCGAATTCCCGACCTGACAAGGTATAAATCTGTCGTTCTGCCCCTGAACAAGGCAGTTAACCAGCTGTTCCTAGGCCGTCATTTTAAATAAGAATTTGTTCTTACCTGACTTGCCAAGTTACAGTGAGGGAAAAAAGTATTTGATCCCCTGCTGATTTTGTACATTTGGCCACTGACAAAGAAATGATCAGTCTATAATTTTAATGGTAGGTTTATTTGAACAGTGAGAGACAGAATAACAACAACAAAAATCCAGAAAAACACATGTCAAAAATGTTATAAATTGATTTGCATTTTAATGAGGGAAATAAGTATTTGACCCCCTCTGCAAAACATGACTTAGTACTTGGTGGCAAAACCCTTGTTGGCAATCACAGAGGTCAGACGTTTCTTGTAGTTGGCCACCAGGTTTGCACACATCTCAGGAGGGATTTTGTCCCACTCCTCTTTGCAGATCTTCTCCAAGTCATTAAGGTTTCGAGGCTGATGTTTGGCAACTCGAACCTTCAGCTCCCTCCACAGATTTTCAATGGGCTTAAGGTCTGGAGACTGGCAAGGCCACTCCAGGACCTTAATGTGCTTCTTCTTGAGCCACTCCTTTGTTGCTTTGGCCGTGTGTTTTGGGTCATTGTCATGCTGGAATACCCATCCACGACCCATTTTCAATGCCCTGGCTGAGGGAAGGAGGTTCTCACCCAAGATTTGACGGTACATGGCCCCGTCCATCGTCCCTTTGATGCGGTGAAGTTGTCCTGTCCCCTTGGCAGAAAAACACCCACAAAGCATAATGTTTCCACCTCCATGTTTGACGGTGGGGATGTTGTTCTTGGGGTCATAAGCAGCATTCCTCCTCCTCCAAACACGGCGAGTTGAGTTGATGCCAGCACTTTCACCCAGTTGTCCTCTGAATCAGGGATGTTAAAACATTTTTGTGGGATGTTTTTGTATAGATTATCAAAATAAATGTTCCAAATTCCTTCATCTTGTATGGCTAATTATTGTGGCTTTGTCATGCTTAAATTGTTTCATATATCCCAGAACTGATTTTGGCCAATTGCATTTTCAATTTCATCAAGTGTCTTATTGGTATAATTCAATTTATTGCGTTTCAGTGTGTGTTTATACTGTTTCAGAGTTTCAAAGTATTCATAGCGTACCTCTGGGTTGTTTTGCTGTTTATGTTTTCATTTTACTTTTGTCTCAGGTGTTTTCTAATTGTTGTTTTCTAATCTAACAAACCGTGGACTCAGCTTCCGGCAGGGCAGGCGGAGGGGCAGGTTTCTGGTTGAGAGCCAGACCCTATGGCCTCACTGTGGTGACGGTCTGCGCCAATTTTCTGGCGTCGAACGGCGGGCTGAAGGTGGACGTGAGCGGCGTCCCAGGTCTCCTCCGCACGCCGGAACCAATGGTCTACCGCAGGAGCCTCGGTCTGACTCTGATGGGAAGGGGCCAGAACCGGCTGATACCCCAACACGCACTGAAAGGGAGAGAGGTTAGTGGAGGAGTGGTGGAGCGAATTTTGAGCTATCTCTGACCAGGGCACGAACGCCGCCCACTCCCCCGGCCAGTCCTGGCAATAAGACCTCAGAAACCTACCCACATCCTGGTTAACTCTCTCCACCTGCCCGTTACTTTCAGGGTGAAAACCCAAGGTAAGGCTGACTGAGACCCCCAGGTGTTCCATGAATGCCTTCCAAACCCTTGACGCGAACTGGGGACCCCCGATCAGACACTATATCCTCAGGCACCCCGTAGTGCCGGAAAACATGTGTAAACAGAGCCTCCGCAGTCTGTAGGGCCGCAGGGAGACCGGGCAAAGGGAGGAGATGACAGGACTTAGAAAATTATCCACAACGACCAGGATTGTGGTGTTACCTTGTGAAGGTGAAAGAGCGGTTATAAAATCCACCAATAAATGTGACCACGGCTGTTGTGGAATGGGTAAGTTGTAACTTACCTCTGGGTAGGTGTCTAGGAGCCTTGCACTGGGCGCACACTGAGCAGAAGGAAACATAAACCCTCACGTCCTTAGCTAAGGTGGGCCACCAGTACCTCCCAGTAAGACAGCGCATAGTCCGCCCAATCCCAGGATGACCAGAGGAGGGTGACGTGTGAGCCCAGTAGATCAATCGGTCGTGGACAGCAGACGGAACGTACAGATGCCCAGATGGACACTGAGGGGGAGCGCGCTCTGCACGTGACGCCCGCTCAATGTCCGTGTCCAGCTCCCATACAACCGGTACCACTAAACACGAGGCTGGGATTATGGGAGTGGGATCCATGGACCGCTCCTCTGTGTCATACAGCCGGGACAGGGCATCTGCCTTAACATTCTGGGAACCTGGTCTGTAAGAGAGGGTAAACACAAAACGGGTGAAAAACATGGCCCACCTTGCCTGGCGAGGGTTCAGTCTCCTCGCCTCCCGGATGTACTCCAGATTGCGGTGGTCAGTCCAGATGAGAAAAGGGTGTTTAGCCCCCTCAAGCCAATGTCTCCACACCTTCAAAGCCTTGACGACAGCTAACAGCTCCCGGTCCCCCACATCATAGTTTCGCTCTGCCGGGCTGAGCTTAGGTGGCGTACCCAAATGCTGAGAGAGCACAGCTCCTATCCCAGCCTCCGACGCGTCCTCCTCCACCATGAATTGCAAAGATGGATCCAGATGAGCCAACACAGGAACCGAGGTAAACAGAGCCTTCAGTTTCCTAAAAGCCCTGTCCGCCCCAGCCGACCACTGCAAGCGCACCGGACCCCCCTTCAGCAGTGAGGTAATGGGAGCAGCCACCTGACCAAAACCCCGGATAAACCTCCGGTAGTAATTGGCAAACCCTAAAAATCGTTGCATCTCCTTCACCGTGGTGGGAGTCGGCCAATTACGCACGGCTGCAATATGGTCAACCTCCATCTCCACTCCTGACGTGGATAGGCGATACCCTAAGAAGGAGACGGACTGTTGAAAGAACAGGCATTTCTCAGCCTTGACGTACAGGTCATGCTCCAACAGGCGACCAAGCACTTTGCGCACCAGGGACACATGCTCGACGCGTGTAGCGGAGTATATCAGAATGTCATCGATATACACCAATACCCCCTGCCCGTGCAGGTCCCTGAAAATCTCGTCTACAAACGATTGGAAGACTGATGGAGTATTCTTTAACCCGTACGGCATGACGAGGTACTCATAATGCCCTGAGGTGGTACTAAATGCTGTCTTCCACTCGTCTCCATCTCGGATACGCACCAGATTGTATGCACTCCTGAGATCCAGTTTAGTGAAGAAGCGCTCCCCGTGCATTAACTCAATCGCCAGGGCGATCAGGGGTAGCGGGTAACTGTACCCCACCGTGATTTAATTGAGACCTCGATAATCAATGCACGGGCGCAGACCTCCATCCTTCTTCTTCACAAAAAAGAAACTCGAGGAGACGGGTGAAATGGAGGGCCAAATGTACCCCTGACGCAGGGATTCAGAGACATATGTCTCCATAGCCACCGTCTCCGCTTGCGACAGGGGATACACGTGACTCTTGGGAAGTGCAGCGTCTACCATGAGATTTATCGCACAATCCCCCTGTCGATGGGGTGGTAATTGAGTCTCCTTCTTTATACAGAAGGCGAGAGCCAAATCGGCATAGTCAGGGGGAATGCGCACGGTGGAAACCTGGTCTGGACTTTCCACCATAGTATCACCAACGGAAACCCCTACACACCTATCTGAGCACTCTCGCGACCACCCCGTGAGAGCCCTCTGAGGCCAAGAAAAAGTGGGGTTATGACTAGTTAACCAAGGTAGGCCCAGCACTACGGGATACGCAGTAGCGTCAATAAGGAAAATACACATTTTTTCCTTGTGACCCCCCTGCGTCACCATACTCAAAGGAGCTGTGGCCTCCTTGATCATCCCTGACCCTAATGGTCGACTATCTAAGGTGTGCACGGGGAAAGGCACATCCACGGGTACAATAGGGATCCCTAAACTATTAGCAAATGCTTGATCAATGAAATTCCCAGCCGCGCCTGAATCTACTAGCGCCTTATGCTGGGAACGCTGGGAAAAATCAAGAAAAGTAACAGACACAAATATATGTGCAACAGAGGGCTCTGGATGAGAATGGTGCCTACTCACCTGGGGTGGCGCCAGAGCGCCCTGCCTGCTACCTCGATTCCCAGAAGAACCTACCCGGCACCGACCAGCAGTGTGCTCTCTGCGGCCACCGATGGTGCACGAGCGGGAACCCCCTCCGGTCTCCCTGTGCACCCTCACTCCCGGCTCCCTGGGTATAGGAGAGGGGGTGCGGGAGGATGGAACCACCAGACCCCGATCTGGACGTCCGCGAGCAGCCAGCAAGTTGTCCAGCCGGATGGACAGATCCACCAGCTGGTCGAAGGTGAGGGTGGTGTCTCTGCAGGCCAGCTCCCGACGGACGTCCTCACGCAGACTGCAGCGATAATGGTCGATCAGGGCCCCGGGATTCCATCCCGCACCAGCTGCCAGGGTCCTGAACTCCAATGCAAAATCCTGGATGCTCCTCGTCTCTTGCCTCAGATGGTAGAGGTGCTCACCCGCCGCTCTGCCCTCGGGTGGGTTGTCGAAGACTGCCCGGAAATGGCGGATGAACTCCTAACGGTCCAACGCCGCATCTCCTCCGTCACATACAGCGCTGGCCCATTCCAGGGCTCTCCCGGTGAGGCACGAGACGAGGGCGAAACTCTTCTCACGGTCTGATGGAACTGGTTGGACCGTGGCCAGATAAAGGTCTAATTGGAGGAGGAAACCCTGGCAGCCGGCAGTATTTCCGTCGTACCCCTGAGGCATGGATATTCGGATTCCACTGGTTTCAGGTTGAGCAGGGGCATGCAGTATAGACCCCGGTTGGGCTGGTGGAGGCGCTGGAAGAACTCCCAGTCTCTCCGAGCGGTCCATCTTCTGGACAACGCGCTCCATGGCGGCGCACAGATGGTGAAGCTTCTTCGCTTGCTCCTGGACACGCTACTCCACCTCCATGTCCGGGGTATCCTCTCCTTCAATATGCGGGTCGGTGATTCTGTCATATTCGTGAATGTAGGTGGCAGGGAAGTCAGGCGCAGGATAAACCAAGTTGGTTAAATATGGAGTATTTAATAAAAAACAAACTCCATAACGAAAGTACAAAATAAACTGGGTAAAGAATACCCGTCACACACCAAAACACAAATCCACATAACATAACATACAAACAATCACCGACAAGGACATGAGGGGAAACAGAGGGTTAAATACACAAGTAATTAATGGGATTGGAAACAGGTGTGATGGAAGATAAGACAAAACCAATGGATAATGAAAAACTGATCAATGATGGCTAGAAGACCGGTGACGTCGACCGCCGAGCACCACCCGTGTAAGGAGGGGCATCGACTTCGGCAGAAGTCGTGACAGTAGGATAATGATGCCCTGTCCCTTAATGTTTTAATTGGTTGTTTTAGAACCAAAATGTGAAGAGTATAGGCACTGGATATTCCAAGAGCTGATAGTTAATGATCTCATTTGCAGAGGTGGGACCAAGTCATTGTTTTACAAGTCCCAAGTCAAGACAGGCAAGTCCGAGTCAAGTCTCAAGTCCTAAACTTTGAGTTCCGAGTCCTAAGCAAGTCGTAATGTGCTCTTCACCATATTTTTAACAAGAGTAATAGTTAGTATATTACATTTACACAAATCATGAATGCTTTTAAAAATATATATATTTATTACTTTCCAAATAAACTTTATATTTCCATGGAAATACATGGGTAGCCATGAGAAAGACCCAAAGAGAAAGCCATGAGAAAGACCCCACCCCCCTCAAAGCGATCAATTATCAAGGATCGAAATAGGGCACAATCGGGCGATGTAGGCTTGTACACAATCGCCCAACTTTAATGCACACACACACACCCTCTCTGTGTGTGGTTATAGTAGGCTAACGTATGTCAATGGTTTTAGGAACAGCAGTAACATCAGGTAGGATTTAGGCTACCAACTGCCTAGCCATTTGTAGCTCAATCTTGGGTGCAATGATAACGTTCCCGCACTGACTGACTGTGTGGAGGCTCATTTATTTAACGTTACGTTAGCTTACATGCTACACTAGCAAAACTAAATATAGCTGTCGGCTATATTAGCCACAACTTACTGTTCTTTGTGTAGATTCAAATGTCGAACAAAGTTGGAAGTTGTTGCGCCTCCATCTGTAATTTTCTTCCCCATGTTTTGCAAGTTGCAATCCATTTTTTGTTGACTACAGCGTAGTCTTTATATCCGAAAATAACAATTTTGGGTATCATCTTTCCAAGGGCTTCGTCTGAATTGACCCACCGACGTTCCTCTGCACTGCCACGCGCAACTTTTTCTCAGCTGGCACAATTTGATTGGCTGCTGTCCGATTCAAACTGTAATCTGTTAATTAAATGAAGAGTTGATGCACTGTACACATTTATTTTAATAGCATATTTTTTTATATTTGGGCTTGGGGAGGGTATCAAGTCAGTTCGAGTCAAAAGGCTCAAGTCCAAGATAAATCACAAGTCATTGGTGTTAAAGTCAAAGTCGAGTTGCAAGTCATCATATTTGTGACTCGAGTCTGACTCGAGTCCAAATCATGTGACTCGAGTCCACACCTCTGCTTATTTGTAATAAGTAATATTCACTGATCTCTAAATCTAAGAGCATTGTATTTGGTACAAATCATTCCTTAAGTGCTAGACCTCAGCTGAATCTGGTAATGAATGGTGTGGCTGTTGAACAAGTTGAGGAGACTAAATTACTTTGCGTTACCTTAGATTGCAAACTCACGGTCGAAACATATAGATTTAATGGTTGTAAAGATGGGGAGAGGTCTAGCCGTAATAAAGAGATGCTCTGCATTTTTGACACCACACTCCAAAAAGCAAGTTCTGCAGGCTCTAGTTTTGCCTAATCTGATTATTGTGCAGTCGTGTGGTCCAATGCTGCTAAGAAAGACCTAGTTAAGCTGCAGCTGGTCTAGAACAGAGCAGAACATTTTGCTCTTAATTGTAATCAGAGGGCTGATATAAATACTATGCATGCCAGTCTCTCTTGGCTAAGAGTTGAGGAGAAACTGACTGACTCTACCTTCTAGGCAGAGTTCCTCTGTCCAGTGTCTGTGTTCTTTTGCCCATCTTATTTTTAAAATTTTTTATTGGCCAGTCTGAGATATGGCTTTTTCTTTGCAACTCTGCCTAGAAGGCCAGCATCCCGGAGTCGCCTCTTCACGGTTGACATTGAGACTGTTGTTTTGCGTGTACTATTTAATAGCTGCAAGTTGAGGACTTGTGAGGCGTCTGTTTCTCCAACTAGACACTCTAATGTACTTGTCCTCTTGCTCAGTTGTACCAAGCTGGTGGATATGTTCTCTAGATGCAGAGGACATAATAACTAGCTGCTGGTTGAGGGTGTCAATGTACCTCTCTCTCTGCTCTAGTTATTCTCTTGTTGTGCTCAGATGCTCTCTGAGGTCAACATTAGTCGAACTCTGCTGTCTAATTTATCAATAGATGGTGTGCTCTCCTGCCTGAAGTGTTTCATCTATTCTTTTAGTTTCTGGACATCCTCTTGAAGCTTGTTCCATGACCCCTGCTTTGACTAGAGAGAGGGTGTTGTGGAAATGTTGCATAGAAGGTGTTCTTGGTGTTGAGGGCATGTTCTTGGCTCTGTCTGCGGCAGGTGAGGTAGGTAGAGGGACACTGAGCGCATCTGGGCTGTTGTGTTGGGGTCTGCTATTCTCCATCATCTCCCTCCTTTACTTTTTCCTCAGCTTCTGAGATGAGTTCAGCCTCTACTTTTAGGGTAGCAAACACATTCTCAAAGGCCTGGAGGCTTTAATCTTTGCCTTGTATCAATACCATTCCATTATTGTATAAGTTGACTATTTGATATGTGTTGCTCTGGACAGCTTCTTCAAAAATGCTGATTTGACATCCTTGGATGATGCCTCTCTTTTTTGAGAAACGGAAATGGTAGCAAATAACCCTTTTCCTATGTATCCTCATTTGGTATTAACTATATCATTTGCTCTTGTTTTGCAACTGGTAAGATCTGCAAACAGGCATTCATTGTTCTGTTCCATCATCAAACCTTTGAAACTTTTCTTAGCTTTCTCCGTAGGGATGTCTGGTGGGTAAACAATTTCCATAGCAACGCTGGTGATTTTGGGCTCCTGAGTGGCGCATCAGCCTAAGGCATTGCATCTCAGTGCTAGAGGTATCACTACAGACCCTGGTTCGATTCACGGCTGTATCACTACTGGCTGTGATTGGGAGTCCCATAGGGCGGCGCACAATTTTCCCTGCATCGTTAAGGTTTGGCCGGGGTAGGCCGTCATTGTAATTAAGAAATTGTTCTTAACTGACTTACCTAGTTAAATAAAAAAATGTAAATGTTGGCTACAATGTTGCAATAGATTCCACCTTTTCTAAAACAGCTTTGTTTCTTGTACTATTGTCTCTAGTGTCTTTAGAGAAGTGTTTTACTTTGATGTTGTTTGTTTTTTGTCCTTTTTTTCTTTCTATTGTGCTGTTAACGAGCAATTTTTTTGTTAGCTAGCTAGCTTCTTTTAGGAGAGTCCCTAGTGTCGTGTCTTTGGGTACCATTAAACTGAAGATAGGTTTATCAATTAACTCCCTGTAATTATTATCACGCGATTAAACTGATTAATCGTTTAATTGTAATTAACTAGGAGATCGGGGCACCAAGAAAAATATTCAGATTACAAAGTTATAATTTTCCTAATATAACTTTCCTATATTATAATATAGGCCGATTATCTTCTGGTTTGAATGGTGTATTTTACCTCGCGTCCAGTCTCATTCCCAAACGTCATAAATTGTTGTATCTGCACGAACCCAGTCTTTACTAAAATCATCCATACATCAATTGTCTTAAAATCATTTATTTGCTACACTAAGTAATTAACAGAAAACATACAAACAGTAATTATCGTCACAAAGGATTGGTATAGTAATGTGCCCTAATGGCTAACAAGCATGGCTGGTCTGTTAGACAATGGGTCATAAACGGTAAGCTGAGAAGTTACACAGAGTTCATTAATATTAACAATTGACAATTGAAGGCTCACTCATTCGGGAACAATTGCAATCAATATATATTTACGCTCATGTGTCGTCGGGATCCCTTTGGAAGAGTTATGTTCTGATGGAGAGTTTGTCCGCGTTCTCTCTCTCTCTCTCGGTTAGAATGGCTCTTTCAGAGCGACATTCATTAATGTCGTCATAGAATGGATGTGGTTGGTCTTCGCGTTCGATGATATAATTTACTTAGCTGCAGACTAATACTTAATATCAAAGACTTGTTCTTATTCTGTCGATATCGATAGTCTAAAAGTTAACCACGTGGTATGGTTCACTTTCAGTAGAGTACTTGGATGATAAAACCTAATGAGCCAACTCGCAATGGAGTGTAGGCCTGGTCTGAAGAAATGTAAATCAGGGGGTGTTTTATAGTGCCCATAGAACAGGCTTGTCAAATGACGCCTGGTCCTGTATGTGTCCCTGGGGGCGTGCCTATGACTGAGTTAGACTTGGTTACAGAAATACAATTCTATCACATTAACATCAGTACATAGCATCTCAATGTATTACAAATAGCTTTATCCTTATTAATACATTTTATACAACCATTATGATGTTTGTCTCATCGCTGAGGCTATTATATAAACAGTTTTATGGTAATATGGCTATATTGTCTCTTCTGAGTATCACAAAATTGTACCAAGCGGATCAGTTCGTAGCTGGAGTCTTCACCAATCTTCCATATCTTCTCCAGAACACACATGTCGCTCGGTTCTCCAATTCTATGAGTTGGAAGAATTTCCTTTGTCTCTCTATGAAACATGTGTAAAAACTCCTCTTAGAGTTTTTACAACCCTTTCACACAGGGCCTGGGTTGGGGGGAAGGTAGGTTGGGGGGATGGTACAAAGGGGAGGGGGTCAACTGATAGCCCTGTACCCAAAGAGGCAAACGTCATGACATTCCCCCCCTGGTGGTTTGGATCGTGTTTATCCTGCAAGTTACAAATCAACATAAAATCATGACCACGTGATGTCCCATTGGTAGATCATCGTTGCAGTCCTCTCTGGTGATTGAACTTTTTAGGCTCTCTGAAAGCGGAGCCGTCCACCACAAGGATGGGCAGTTGATGTCCGGTTGGTGATCGCCGTTGCGGTCTCCTCTAGTGGCGTACCTTGGTAGGTTCCCTGGAAGCTGTAAAGTACCCCAGGAAGGGCCAGGGGATATCCTGGTTGGTGATCGCCGTTGCGGTCCCCCCCTTTGGTGGTTTACCTTGGTAGTCTCTCTGACAGCGGGCATGCCGCCACAAGGATAGGTTGTGGGTGTCCGGATTTGGGGTAGCCGTTCCGGACCCGTCGTCCAGACTGGAAGATCTGGGCAGTAACTTAGGCAGATGTTAACAACGCACACACACTCATGAAATATATATAATTACATTCATTCCCCAATGAGCGGCGTTGTGGCACTAAGTGATGGTTGTATGGCTCTATCACTTCCTAAGTGTCAAAGGAACTGAACCGAAAAGGAATGAAAGCCTAAACAAAAAAAATATACAAAATATAGTTCTCACACAAAAATCATCTAATTGGACTGTATTCTATATACGTCCAATGTTCTGGCGAAATGATTATCATGGCATTATCTCTAATGCCATATCTAGGGTTTTTCCTACTTGGTGTGTTGCTTAGGCGCTATCCTAAGTTGATAACTATATGATAAGTCTACAGCTGTAATGCACTAGTTTTGGGCAGTCTACAGGGATGACCTATGGACTTCTGGGAAGAAAACTGGTGAGTGCTGTAGAGTCAAAGGCCTAGAAGTAAATGTTCAACTTTACTAAGGCTGGTATATTGCTTGGGCCCTTAAGTGGTCCTAGCATAAATCCTAATTGGATGTTCCGTTGTGCATGTGCGCTTATGCTTACACAAGCGCGCATGTCAAGGGAAAAAAACCAAGTATCCGGGCAGATTACAACTTGTTCAGAATGAGTCTGACGTAGTCAGGTAATTTTCAGGTCAATGCCTGGAGGTCAGTCCGAAATGGTGTCAAGGGAGTCTGTAGTAGTTTTTCTACAAGTCACTGTTTCTTCCACTTTTGTAGTGGCGATAGGTATGAAGTCTATTTCATAGCTATGTTATCCACGGAGGAGCTAAACTCACGACGGAAGTACTCTTTAAGTATTGGACCAGTCATACGTGGTGTGATCATGGTTCATGACTTCTAATAATTTTCCTCCTGAACGGAGGGTCCTATTTATTAGTGACATGTGTGTTAACCATTGGAAGAGTGCACTGGAGATTCCCCTCCACTGTGTTGCACTCTGAGTGACTCCTATGTCGCTGTTGTCAATGGTAATTTGATTGGTTAAAACGCTAACCTTCTTACTGATTGTAGCTGGACTGACTGTTGCTAGTATTGGTACTGGTACTCAAGGGGACCAGTTATCCTACCGATTTATTCTGAAATATTATCTACCGGAACACATGATTGGAGCATTTTACTAGTTGTATTGTAGTTGAACCTACACATGGCAAAGAATGATTATTGATGCCATTTGTTTTGGAGGTGGACAAGTCCACTGGACTTCCTTTACGACCAGTGTGGTACACCTCAGTACTATCTTAGATGTGTTCTAAGATAATCCCCGTCTAGGGGCCTGTCTGCTCCTCACTGTTCTCATAGGAGAGTTTACAACTAGATTTGATTTATGCTCTGGCGGCCTCGTACGGTGTTGTCCGTAGTCTTGACCCCCCCACCGGCCTCGATGAGGCTCATCATGGGTCTGGGCTACTATTCCCCCCCTTTGTGCCTCGGGACCCCCCCACCAGCGGGTGGTGTTGGTGTCCGATGCGCAAATGAAAAGGTCGGACCCTATGTACGAGTTGTCAGTGGCCGCGTTGTTATGAGAATGGCTGTAACCTTTCAACCAAATCTCCTGGTGTTTGTGCTTCAAAACGCTCAGTGGCTGTCGAGGCATGTCAGTCACCACCGCGTTCGCGTGTGGCAACCTCTTCATTACCTGCGAACTGAGACGAGGATATCGGTCTGTGATATCGCAAAGTGTTTCACCAGTGGGAGTCGTCGGGTCAGTTGCTGGACTGACGCCATTAGTGTCATTGTAAGGGGTGACAGTCCCCAACAAAGCGGAAGGTGTATCATCGGAAGCAGAGTATACTCTGTGCATCAATGTTTTACTTGCTGAGACGGCCGCAGTGCTTGCGGAAGTGTCCGAAGGGCAAGAGAAGTTCATATCAACTATCGTATTGCACGACTGCAAGGAGGAGGGAAGTTGCTTATTCACAGAGACAGCTGGCTCGAAATCATGAAAAGAATGGTCAATCAGGTTGGCTGATGGAATGTGTCGAGATATCGTAATATCTCCATGGATCGGATTTTGTACCAAGAGGTTTCTAAACGTCTTTTTCCCAAGGGGTGCTTTCGACAGATACCCCTCGTGAAGGACTGCGTTGCAGCTAGCGTTAGGGGAAGACAGTGTGGTCAGTGGAGAAGGCACTGTGGCCTGTGACCATACCTGGTTGGTTTTCCAATCCATCAATGGGAGTAACCGATCCATCAAGTCTGCTCCAAGTAGCAGGGTTACAGTTTCGAGGCTGGTAACATACACAGGGTGAACGAGCGATACGTCCTGGAAGTGTAGTTTCAGCATGACTCTCAATGTGAGAGGCGAGGTAGTCTGAGTGACCCCTCGAAGTTTAGTGTCGCATCGTTCCCCTTTTAACCAACGTTTAGTTGGCTTCAAAGCCCTTTTTAGATCATCAAACAATGTTTGAGAGATGAGTGATATTGTCGCACCCGAATCAATTAGTGCATGACAAGCTAAGTAGTCCTCCAGGACTGTTTCCAGGTATGGCCGTTTAGATTCGTGGTTAGTGGACATATTCCCCACAAAGTGGAGTGGTCGTTCGCAACGACGTGATGTGCCATGTCTGTTCAAGATGGAAGCAGATTGACTTTTCCGATTTTGAGTGGGCTTGGCTTTAACATAGCGTTTGACCTTTATCTTCGCAACTTTTGTATCAGAGTCTATAGACAAAGCCCGGGGGCTTGTTTCTTGATCAAGCGGGCCCTGGATAGGGTCTTGAATGAGAGCGGGAGAAATTTGAACTTTAACGTCCTTGCTATGGGTGTTAATTCCTGCGGACCTGGTGTCCGGTAATTCCCCGTCTAGTCCTTGTGACTTATCTTTTACCCTTTTCTCAAATTGTTCTCGCTTAAGTTCTTCCCGTAGTGGGACTTCTGGAGAACATTGGTCTACGTTTTGATCGTCCTTCAACCCTTTGTTACCCTTGTGCTCTGACACTTTTTGTGGGTTGGGTGCAGGAACGTAGCGAACGGGTCGATTGTAGCGGTAGTCATGTTGATGGCTACGTACTTTACAGTTATTTCGACCGCGGAGGTTATTGGAATCATGGTTTCGTGGTAGAAACTGTTGTTGTGCGTCATCTCTCGACGCTCCAATACCTGATAATGCACCCTCTAACTGGAGTGAGTGCTCCTGGTTAACTTCTTGGGGCTATGTGGGACGTTAGCGTGCCACCCGTGGCGCACCCTATCAACAGCAGGTGCATTTCAAGAGCGGCAAATTTGAAACCAAATAAATGTCAAAATTCAAATTTCTCAAACATACAACTAACTTACAGCCTTTGAAAGATAAACATCTTCTTAATCTAACCACGTTTACCGATTTCAAAAAGGTTTTACGGGGAAAGCATAAAGTTAGGTTATGTTAGGAGAGTACATTGAAAATAGCTGTGTGTAGTGTATTGTCGATTCAAAGACAGGCGTCACCAAAACCATAAAATCAGCTAAAATTATGCACTAACCTTTTACAATCTCCATCAGATGACACTCCTAGGACATTATGTTAGACAATGCATGCATTTTTAGTTCTATCAAGTTCATATTTATATCTAAAACAGCGTTTTACTATGGCGTTGATGTTCAGGAAATCGTTTCTCTCCAATACCGGCAGTCAAGTCATGACAACAAAATAATTAATTAATATTAGAAAACATTGGTAAAATATTATATTGTCATTCAAAGAATTATAGATTTACATCTCTTGAACGCAATGGACTTGCCAGATTTAAAATGAACCTTACTGGGAAATCACACTTTGCAATAATCTGAGCACTGCGCCAGAAAAATACGCATTGCGATACAGACTAACCGCCATGTTGGAGAGATCTAAAATCGAAAATACTATGTAAATAATCCATTACCTTTGATTCTCTTCATCAGATGTCACTTCCAAAGAATCCCAGGTCCATAACGAATGTAGTTTTGTTCAAAAAAGCTCATCATTTATGTCCAAAAAGCTCCGTGTTGTTAGCACATGATCTAAGCCAGCCGGACTTCACTTCACTTCACGAACGGAAAAAATATATTTACGTTCGTTCAAACATGTCAAACGTTGTATCGCATAAATCATTAGGGCCTTTTTTAACCAGAACATGAATAAAATTCAAGGCGGACCATTCAAGGCGGACCGTTTCGGAATGAGAGTACCCACCATCAACTCGCGCGCAAGGTGTCTAATGGGCCATCACAGTTCCAAGGCTCTTATTCGGTCAGATCTCACTGTAGAAGACTCAAAACACTTTGTAAAGGCTGGGGACATCTTGTGGAAGCAATAGGAAGTGCCAAAACATTCCTCACCCCCTTTGTTTTTCAATGGTATAGGCTTAAAGTCAATTCAACACATCAGGTATCCACTTCCTGTCAGAATCTGTCTCAGGGTTTTGCCTGCCAAATGAGTTCTGTTATACTCACAGACACCATTCAAACAGTTTTTGAAACTTTAGGGTGTTTTCTATCCATATATAATAAGTATATGCATATTGTAGTTACTGGGTAGGATTAGTAACCAGATTAAATCGGGTACATTTTTTTATCCAGCCGTGAAAATACTGCCCCCTGTACCCTAACAGGTTAACTGATCGTCTTTGGTCTGCAGCGCTTTGAGGAGCACCGTGTTATTTTGAGTAACATTCAACAAAACAGCATGCATGTTGTCAAGTATAGCGCTCCTGTTTGTAGATAACTCTTCAGATTTATCTAGTTTGGCGTGGACATCATTGTATTTAGTTTTGGCTAAATCGAGTTGTTCCTGTAGCATATGATTTTGTTCCTGTAGCAAACGATTTTGTTGAAGAGCTTGTGCTTGTTCATCGTCATACGTTTTTGCAATTACATTTAATTGTTCAGTTTTCGAACGCAGTTCCATAGCTAGCAGAATTTTTCCCTTGTCTGCCTTGGTCATTGGTTTCCCGGTTCTCTCCACCTGTCCCTTTATGTCTACCGTTACCTGCTCGTGCTTCAGCTGTGCACTGCGGTATTGGACAGATGGCAATCTCGGATGGCAAGACATCAGAGCTAGACTGGAGAGAACCTTTACGAGGCCTGCGCCCGATGGTTGATTTTGGAAAACATTGTTGTCTACTTTTCCACTAATGGCATAATTAGGGTTGTTATCGCTGCTGAGGTCAGAGATCAATCCATTTACGGGTGGAGGTTCACTAATTAGCGGGCGAGTGGGGACCAACCCCTCTGATAGCCTGCACATTATTAGAACATTTGAAAGGAAAAATGTTTTTCCTAATTTTCCAAAATTTGGTTTTGGAATGTGGGGAGCTGCAAAGACGATTTTAATCTATTTATAGACGTTAATGAACCATCAGTACTGTACAGTACTGTGGAAGTTGGGCGTGAATGAATTTGCAAAAGCAAATTGAATTAATCAATGCCAATGATTAGTCCTACCTGGGTAGGCTGTCTGGGTATTAAACTTGAATTACCTGAGAGTTTGCTTCATCCAGGTTAATATGCAAAGTTTAAGTTGTCTCATTTAATTGGAAGAACCTAGAAAGGTATGTTCGACAATTTAACTTATTAAATTGAATGAGACGATCATCCATACAATCTCCATTGATTGGATATCATAAGTGTAAACCGTAGGTCAAATGTTGGGACCCTTCACCACTAGGGTACGCTCCTACCTGGGCTGAGCGTCAGTAAAGGAGTTTTAAGGCCGAAGCCACATGGGATTCACTCCCGTCAGTAATGGGTTTTACTGAATGTGCCTTGCTAAAGCAGATTTTACTGATTAATCTATTTATGATATATCAAACCTGTATAGGCTATCTGGGAATTAACTTTGAATTACCTGAGAGGTTGCTTCATCAAGGTTAATATGCAAAGTTTAAGTTGTCTCATTTAGTTGGAAGAACCTAGAAAGGTATGTTCGACAATTTAACTAAATAAATTGAATGAGGCAATGATACCCAAGCAATTCAGATTGCGGAGTTATCATAACAGTAATGTAGTTTAAATGTTTAGGGTACATTCACCACTATACTTTCCCTTAAGGCCGAAGCCACATGGGATTCACTCCCGTCAGTAATGGGTTTTACTGAATGTGCCTTGCTAAAGCAGATTTTACTGATTAATCTATTTATGATATATCAAACCTGTATAGGCTATCTGGGAATTAACTTTCAATTAACCTGAGAGCCTTGCTTCATCTAAGTTAAGTTTGGAAAAAGTTAATCATGTCTCATTATGGACGCCCAATCAATTTTGGATATTTAAAAAAAAAGATCCACTTGAAAAGGTAAATCTGGCAATTTCACTTGTTAGTTAAATTGAATGAGACGTCATATCCCGTATATTGTGATTGTCTGGATATGTTACCGTGCTCCACGTTTGAATTTCCCCTAGAGATGTACTGGCAATTCTTCACCACCAGGGTGCAGAATGATGAAATTTAAACAGAAGTACAAAGGTCGGACTTCCGTCGCGCTACGGAGGAATTTTAAACGTGGTACGGAGAGAGGAAATGTTCCCTCTCTGTTAGCTTGCCCGTAATGCTAAGCTATTGCTACTTGGTTCAGGAGTATCCTTCCAAGCACCAAAATAGGATCCTTTCACTATGGAAAGGGTGGGTTTTCTAGTGACGTCTCACCTTAACCCCATTCAGCATATTCTGCTAGCGTTTATGCTGACCGGAGCGACACGGTACTTAAATACAGATACGCATACGGCCTGCCCACACTGTCTTAGTGCGGTAGGCAAATTATTTGGCTCGGTTACCGGACAGTTAACTTCTAATTTCTAACCTTACTCTAGAAGTTAATATTGACCGACAGAAATAGTACCGTTTGGCCTAACGGACTAAAACTGGAATTTATTCCTCTCTTTTATCGACATAAGACCGGAGCTATTCTAAATAGCTTCTCTCAATGGAAAATGCACAATCACTTTGTTTAGATAGCAGGCTGTTTGTACAAATCTGTTTGCACAATTGATATATAGAATTTCACAACAAAGTCCAATTCTATCTTAGATTCCTCGCACGGGGGCTCCATATATGTATTATCAAAATGAGCCAACGTGCATTTTAGTTTGAGTCCTCACAGGGGGCACCATATATGTCGTGTCTTTGGGTACCATTAAACTGAAGATAGGTTTATCAATTAACTCCCTGTAATTATTATCACGCGATTAAACTGATTAATCGTTTAATTGTAATTAACTAGGAGATCGGGGCACCAAGAAAAATATTCAGATTACAAAGTTATAATTTTCCTAATATAACTTTCCTATATTATAATATAGGCCGATTATCTTCTGGTTTGAATGGTGTATTTTACCTCGTGTCCAGTCTCATTCCCAAACGTCGTAAATTGTTGTATCTGCACGAACCCAGTCTTTACTAAAATCATCCATACATCAATTGTCTTAAAATCATTTATTTACTACACTAAGTAATTAACAGAAAACATACAAACAGTAATTATCGTCACAAAGGATTGGTATAGTAATGTGCCCTAATGGCTAACAAGCATGGCTGGTCTGTTAGACAATGGGTCATAAACGGTAAGCTGAGAAGTTACACAGAGTTCATTAATATTAACAATTGACAATTGAAGGCTCACTCATTCGGGAACAATTGCAATCAATATATATTTACGCTCATGTGTCGTCGGGATCCCTTTGGAAGAGTTATGTTCTGATGGAGAGTTTGTCCTCGTTCTCTCTCTCTCTCTCGGTTAGAATGGCTCTTTCAGAGCGACATTCATTAATGTCGTCATAGAATGGATGTGGTTGGTCTTCGCGTTCGATGATATAATTTACTTAGCTGCAGACTAATACTTAATATCAAAGACTTGTTCTTATTCTGTCGATATCGATAGTCTAAAAGTTAACCACGTGGTATGGTTCACTTTCAGTAGAGTACTTGGATGATAAAACCTAATGAGCCAACTCGCAATGGAGTGTAGGCCTGGTCTGAAGAAATGTAAATCAGGGGGTGTTTTATAGTGCCCATAGAACAGGCTTGTCAAATGACGCCTGGTCCTGTATGTGTCCCTGGGGGCGTGCCTATGACTGAGTTAGACTTGGTTACAGAAATACAATTCTATCACATTAACATCAGTACATAGCATCTCAATGTATTACAAATAGCTTTATCCTTATTAATACATTTTATACAACCATTATGATGTTTGTCTCATCGCTGAGGCTATTATATAAACAGTTTTATGGTAATATGGCTATATTGTCTCTTCTGAGTATCACAAAATTGTACCAAGCGGATCAGTTCGTAGCTGGAGTCTTCACCAATCTTCCATATCTTCTCCAGAACACACATGTCACTCAGTTCTCCAATTCTATGAGTTGGAAGAATTTCCTTTGTCTCTCTATGAAACATGTGTAAAAACTCCTCTTAGAGTTTTTACAACCCTTTCACACAGGGCCTGGGTTGGGGGGAAGGTAGGTTGGGGGGATGGTACAAAGGGGAGGGGGTCAACTGATAGCCCTGTACCCAAAGAGGCCAACGTCATGACACTAGCAACTACTTAGCAACTGATAAACAATACAGCTAGCTAAGATAACTGTACAATTTTATAAAAATAGATACTTTTTCACAAGCCTATCTTCTTCATTTGTTGCTTGTTTTGTCTCCCATTCAGTCTTGTAGTTTTCAAATATTTTTGTAATTTTTTTCTTTCGTTTTTTTTATGTACTTCACGCTAAAAACCATGTAAATGTCAATATCTCTCTCTTCATCTGTCCTTCATTTCCTAAGGTCTCTCTAACTCCGAAGGTCTCTCTAACCCCCCTTCTATTCCATAGTTGAAGTGATTCAACAGCCAGACCTCATAGGCAGCATTCTAATAAAGTAGAATATAGCATTGTTACACGCAGACTCAAATCAAATCAAATCAAAGTTTATTTGTCACGTGCGCTGAATACAACCTTACAGTGAAATGCTTACTTACAGGCTCTAACCAATAGTGCAAAAAAGGTATTAGGTGAACAATAGGTTGGTAAAGAAATAAAACAACAGTAAAAAGACAGGCTATATACAGTAGCGAGGCTATAAATGTAGCGAGGCTACATACAGACACCGGTTAGTCAGGCTGATTGACGTAGTATGTACATGCAGATATGGTTAAAGTGACTATGCATATTTGATGAACAGAGAGTAGCAGTAGTTTAAAAGAGGGGTTGGCAGGTGGTGGGTGGGACACAATGCAGGTAGCCCGGTTAGCCAATGTGCGGGAGCACTGGTTGGTCTGCCCAATTGAGGTAGTATGCACATGAATGTATAGTTAAAGTGACTATGCATATACGATAAACAGAGAGTAGCAGCAGCATAAAAAGAGTGGTGGGGGGCACACAATGCAAATAGTCCGGGTAGCCCTTTGATTATCTGTTCAGGAGTCTTGGCTTGGGGGTAAAAACTGTTGAGAAGCCTTTTTGTCCGAGACTTGGCACTCCGGTACCGCTTGCCATGCGGTAGTAGAGAGAACAGTCTATGACTGGGGTGGCTGGGGTCTTTGACAATTTTTAGGGCCTTCCTCTGACACCGCCTGTTGTAGAGGTCCTGGATGGCAGGCAGCTTAGCCCCAGTGATGTACTGGGCCGTACGCACTACCCTCTGTAGTGCCTTGCAGTCAGAGGCCGAGCAATTGCCATACAAGGCAGTGATGCAACCGGTCAGGATGCTCTCGATGTTGCAGCTGTAGAACCTTTTGAGGATCTCAGGACCCATACCAAATCTTTTTGTCGTGCCCTCTTCACGACTGTCTTGGTGTGTTTGGACCATTCTAGTTTGTTGTTAATGAACTTGAAGCTCTCAACCTGCTCCACTACAGCCCTGTCGATGAGAATGGGGGCATGCTCGGTCCTCGTTTTCCTGTAGTCCACAATAATCTCCTTAGTCTTGGTTACGTTGAGGGATAGGTTGTTATTCTGGCACCACCCAGCCAGGTCTCTGACTTCCTCCCTATAGGCTGTCTCGTCGTTGTCGGTGATCAGGCCTACCACTGTTGTGTCGTCTGCAAACTTAATGATGGTGTTGGAGTCATGCCTGGCCATGCAGTCGTGGGTGAACAGGGAGTACAGGAAGGGACTGAGCACACATCCCTGGGGAGCTCCAGTGTTGAGGATCAGCGTGGCAGATGTGTTCCTACTTACCCTCACCACCTGGGGGCGGCCCATCAGGAAGCCCAGGATCCAGTTGTAGAGGGAGGTGTTTAGTCCCCAGGATCCTTAGCTTAGTGATGAGCTTTGAGGGTACTATGGTGTTGAACGCTGAGCTGTAGTCAATGAATAGCATTCTCACGTAAATGTTCCTTTTGTCCAGGTGGGAAAGGGCAGTGTGGCGTGCAATAGAGATTGCACGCCACACTGTGGATCTGTTTGGGCGGTATGCAAATTGGAGTGGGTCTAGTGTTTCTGGGATAATGGTGTTGATGTGAGCCATTACCAACCTTTCAAAGCACTTCATGGCTACAGACGTGAGTGCTACGGGTCTGTAGTCATTTGGGCAGGTTGCCTTTGTGTTCTTGGGCACAGGGATTATGGTGGTCTGCTTAACCTAGCATCATCTAGAATGACTCTCCTTTATCTAACCACATTGTCCGATTTCAAAAAGGCTTTACAACGAAAGCAAAACATTAGATTATGTCAGGAGATTACCCAGCCAGAAATAATCACACACCCATTTTTCAAGCTATCATATAATGTCACAAAAACCAAAACCACAGCTAAATGCAGCACTAACCTTTGATGATCTTCATCAGATGACACTCCTAGGACATTATGTTATACAATACATGCATGTTTTGTTCAATCAAGTTCATATTTATATCCAAAACCAGCTTTTGACATTAGCATGTGACGTTCAGAACTAGCATACCCACCGAAAACCTCCGGTGAATTTACTAAATTACTCACGATAAACGTTCACAAAAAACATAACAATTATGTTAAGAATTATAGATACAGAACTCCTTTATGCAATCGTGGTGTCCGATTTTAAAATAGCTTTTCGGTGAAAGCACATTTTGCAATATTCTGAGTAGATAGCCCGGCCATCATGGCTAGCTATTTTGACACCCACCAAGTTTGGCACTCACCAAACTCAGATTTACTATAAGAAAAATGTGATTACCTTTGCTGTTCTTCGTCAGAATGCACTCCCAGGACTTCTACTTCAACACCCAATGTTGTTTTGGTTCCAAATAATCCATAGTTTTTTATCCGGCTGTGAAAATACTGCCCCCTATCCTAAACAGGTTAAAACATGTTGGTATTACTGACTTAATCAGGGACATGTTGAAAATGTCAGTGAAGACACCTACCAGTTGGTCAGCACATGCCCGGAGCACACGTCCTGGTAATCCGTCTAGCCCCACAGCCTTGTGTATGTTGACCTGTTTAAAGGTCTTACTCACGTCGGCTACGGAGAGCGTGATCACACAGTCGCCTGGAACAGCTGATGCTCTCATGCATGCCTCAGCGAGCATAGAAGTGATTTAGCTTGTCTGGTAGGCTCGTGTCACTGGGCAGCTCGCGGCTGTGCTTCCCTTTGTAGTCTGTAATAGTTTGCAAGCCCTGCCACATGAGACGAGCGTTGGAGCCGGTATAGTATGATTCAATCTTAGCCCTGTATTGACGCTTTGCCTGTTTGATGGTTCGTCGCAGGGCATAGCAGGATTTCTTGTAAGGTTCCGGGTTAGCGTCCCGCACCTTGAAAGCGGCAGCTCTACCCTTTAGCTCAGTAAAAATGTTGCCTGTAAACCTGGTTGGGGTATGTACGTACAGTCACTGTGGGGATGACGTCCTCAATGCAATTATTGATAAAGCCAGTGACTGATGTGGTGTACTCCTCAATGCCATCGGAAGAATCCCGGAACATGTTCCAGTCTGTGGTAACAAAACAGTCCTGTAGTTTAGCATCTGCTTCATCTGATCACTTTTTTGTAGACCGAGTCACTGGTGCTTCCTGCTTTCATTTTTGCTTGTAAGCAGGAATCAGGAGGATAGAGTTGTGGTCGGATTTACCAAATGGAGGGTGAGGGAGAGCTTTGTACGCGTCTCTGTGTGTGGAGTACAGGTGATCTATAATTTTTTTCCCTCTGGTTGCACATTTAACATGTTGATGGAAATTTGGTAGAACTGATTTAACTTCTACCAAATGTGACAACACTATCTTAACTTTCACATTAGTCTTCACTTAACGTCTACCCTGGCTCTATGTGTGTGAGGAATAACCTTGTCCTCTTTGATAATATGTGTTTGCTTCATGGTTTCTGTGTGTCATTTTCTCCAGACAGTTTCGGTCATGGCTCTTCCTGCCTCTGGCTCTGTGTTGGCTTGTAATTGGACAGAGAAGATGGCAAATAGGGGCACAGTTCAGACTAAATATTTTCTCTTACTTTATATTTTGCTCTCATTCTCGTCCTCTTCCTCTTTCCATCCTTTACCCTCTCCATTTCTCCTGCCCTTTTTGACTTAAAGGATATTCTATTTCCATCAGGCTTCTTTATCTTCTCTTCCTCTCTTCCTTCTCTGATCTTCCTTCCTTTCATTTTCCGCCCTGTGTGGGGTGCAGAGTGGTGTCTGTGTGCTGGTCTCTGTGTTCAGTTAAGGTCAGCTACTGAATAAGATTTCTGATGGGTAGACCCATCCTCTGATCCTGCTTTGACCATACTCATTGGTTGCTGTGAGGTTGGGCTAACGTTGGCCACTGACCTGCCTTTGGTCTCGCTGGCTCTATCTGACTCACTCACACATCTTCGCTCGCTTTTTTGGATCATGACCCCTTGACATGTGGATCTGTACACAGTACTATTCTGGGCACGGTCCCAGGCTAATGTAGGGTTGAGTCCCAGGTTGTGTAACTGACTTTTCAGAATATTGTTTTTTGGAGAAGAGTAGCTATCAGCCTTTGGTGTGTTCTTCTTTTCTTTTTAATTTTGTTTCATCGTCGATAAAGTGCAGCGAGACCGGTTTGTCAACACACCTCCGCCCCTCTCTGGCTGTCTCTCTGCCTGCTTGCCTTTCCTGTGCTCTCTCACATCACAAAGTGAGGATTTTGCGCGATAAAGTTCAAAGCAGCATTATTAATTTTGAGAAAGACAGAGAGAAACTGATACAGACATCAAAAGGAGAGAAAAGGCCCTGTGATGGTGGGGACTGTCAAAGGACGCAACTTTGTGTGTGTGAGTCGACGTACAAAAGAGAAAACAGTCTCCGGCTCCCTACACACTCGCTCGCCGAGGACCCTGGGTTGTGATGTATCTTCCATCATGAAACAAGGCACAGAGATTGCTTTTAATCTTCTAAGGCTGGTGGAATTATGAAAAGGCATGTGTAGGGCACTGTGTGCTTTTTGAATGATTGGATATAATTGAAGCAGGTCTGTCTCAGGGAAGGAGGAGATACAGGAAGCACTTTGTGTTTGTGTGTGTGTGTGTGTGTGTGTGTGTGTGTGTGTGTGTGTGTGTGTGTGTGTGTGTGTGTGTGTGTGTGTGTGTGTGTGTGTGTGTGTGTGTGTGTGTGTGTCAAACTGGGGTGGCCATAGGGGCATGCGCTTGATGCATGAAGCTGCATTAGTTCATAGAGGATCAATCAGAACTCAAACCAAGTACTTCAACAGCGTCCTGGTTGTATCTAACAGTCGCAGCCGGTTTCAATAATAGATCAGTCACAGTTGGTTAGCTGTGCTATTTGAGGTCTATTGGTCTCTATTGTTAACTCAGACATCTATCATATCTCCATTAGTAATGTCTGTAAAAGGACACGGGTTCTGCACTGCTCTACTCTGCTCTGCAGACATTCTGCGTCCCAAATGGCACCCTATTTCATTTTTTTTTTACCAGGGCCCTATGGATAGTGCACTATGTAGGGAATAGGGTGCCATTTGGTACACATACATCAAAGCAGAGGTATGAACGGTCCATTAGGCCAGCGGCTCTTTTAAAACACATTCTCTTTAATGCCCAAGCAAATTGGAGCTAAAACGGAGCAAAGTGTCATTAATTCTACAGTTCACTTCTGCCATCATTAGGGCCACATCAAATTGCACTTAAAATGCTGTTTAGGTTAGCTAATGTTACAAGCAAGGGACAAGTGTATGTGTGTGTGCATGTGGGCATCCAGCGAACAAACACGCACACACAGACACATAAACACACACAGTTTCGGTTAAATTATAAAAACAAATTCTGTCAGCCGTATAAGTATATTTTCGTTCGTTGCCATAAGTGACCCATGGTGGCGTGACAGCGGGATCAATATAAATATCTCCATGAAGACGAGTTTCTAAATGGAGCTGTTCACATCTCTAAGGCACCCCTGCAACTAAACATGACACTTTTAGCACAGCAGCAGAGACTTTTGTGTGGGTTTGATCTAATGCCATGTGATCATAGTGTCAGTCATGAAAGACAGTGGAGGGAGGAGGAGGTAGAGTCATAGACTCCTCTCCAATGGAGAACCAACATTCCACATGGGGAACAATTCCTCTAAGTCATGTCATGTGGAGTAAGATGCATCTTCTACCTTATGACATATATCACCAAGCAAACAATTGACGGAAGTAGAGAAGGTAATATTATTGTTGTCCTTCATTTGCCGTAGAGTATCTCACTTTACTACTTTTCAGGTCTACATGCCTGTGTACGACTGTGACCACTATGAAGTGTCATGCTTAGTCCGTATTCAGTTTGCTTCATATTTAAACTCATCCACTGCAGTGTGATTCAGCTCTTTCCCTCCTCCCTGGCCTACCCTGTATATTAATGAGGGCCCATTTTAGACACTAGTTAATGTCAGAGCTTCCTCTCTGCCTCTCTGCCTCTCTGCCTCTCTGCCTCTCTGCCTGCCTGCCTGCCTGCCTGCCTGCCTAGGGACCCTGTAGACTCAGCAGAAAGTACTGAGGCCAAATGTGTCTTCCCTCCTCTGGGCTCATGAGTTCTTTAGATTCTGTCTCTTTGTTTTTCCTCCTGCATCATTAACTGGAGTTGTTTGTTTGCCCTCCACTTCTTAAAGCAGGAGTTTGGTCAGACAGTGATGTGAGTACGTACTGTAACAAAGATATACTGTATGTTGACATTCACTCAAGCGAAGCTTTTACCTGAAACAGGCAAATTAAGTGAGGTAATGACTGAGGGAAAGGAGGGATGGAGGGAAGGAGGGCTGTGTAAGCATCCGTTGGGGGACGAGGGCTTTATCTTGTCCTCAGAGCCACAGAACACAGCAACAAAACAAGGTCAATGACCAATAACTGTGTCCAAGTCTTTTTCATTCAGATTCAACTTTATGTCAAAGCAGGGACAAACATGTACAGTTGAAGTCAGAAGTTTACATACAGTTAGGTTGGAGTCATTAAAACTCATTTTTCAACCACTCCACAAATTTCTTGGTAACAAACTATAGTTTTGGCAAGTCGATTAGGACATCTACTTTGTGCATGACACAAGACATTTTTCAACAATTGTTTACAGACAGATTATTTCACTTATAATTAACTGTATCACAATTCCAGCGGTTCAGAAGTTTACATACACTAAGTTGACTGTGCCTTTAAACAGCTTGGAAAATTCCAGAAAATGATCTCATGGCTTTAGAAGCTTCTGATAGGCTAATTGACATAATTTGTTCCTGTGGATGTATTTCAAGGCCTACCTTCAAACTCAGTGCCTCTTTGCTTGACATCATGGGAAAACAAAAATAAATCAGCCAAGACCTCAGAAAGAAAATAGTAGACCTCCACAAGTCTGGTTCATCCTTGGGAACAATTTCCAAACGCATGAAGGTACCACAGTCATCTGTACAAACAATAGTACGCAAGTATAAACACCATGGGACCACGCAGCCGTTATACCGCTCAGTCTCCTAGAGTTGAACATGCTATGGTGCGAAAAGTGCAAATCAATCCCAGAACAACAGCAAAGGACCTTGTGAAGATGCTGGAAGAAACAGGAACAAAAGTATCTATATCCACAGTAAAACGAGTCCTATATCGACATAACCTGAAAGGCCGCTTAGCAAGGAAGAAGCCACTGCTCCAAAACCGCCATAAAAAAGCCAGACTACGGTTTGCAACTGCACATGGGGACAAAGATCATACTTTTTGGAGAAATGTCCTCTGGTCTGATGAAACAAAAATAGAACTGTTTGTCCATAATGACCATATTTGTGTTTGGAGGAAAAAGGGGGAGGCTTGCAAGCCGAAAAACACCATCCCAACCGTGAAGCACGGGGGTGGCAGCATCATGTTGTGGGAGTGTTTTGCTGCAGGAGGGCTGGTGCACTTCACAAAATAGATGGCATCATGAGGAAAATGATGTGGATATATTGAAGCAACATCTCAAGACATCAGTCAGGAAGTTAAAGTTTGGTCGCAAATGGGTCTTCCAAATGGACAATGACCCCAAGCATACTTCCAAAGTTGTGGCAAAATGGCTTAAGGACAACAAAGTCAAGGTATTGGAGTGGCCATCACAAAGACCTGACCTCAATCCTATAGAACATTTGTGGGCAGAACTAAAAAAGTGTGTGTGCAAGGAGGCCTACTAACCTGACTCAGTTACACCAGCTGTCAGGAGGAATGGGCCAAAATTCACCCAATTTATTGTGGGAAGCTTATGGAAGGCTACCCGAAATGTTTGACCCAAGTTAAACAATTTAAAGGCAATACTACCAAATACTAATTCAGTGTATGTAAACTTCTGACCCACTGGGAATGTGATGAAAGAAATAAAAGCGGAAATAAATCATTCTCTCTACTATTATTCTGACATTTCACATTCTTAAAACAAAGTGGTGATCCTAACTGACCTAAGACAGGGAATTTTTACTAGGATTACATTTCAGAAATTGTGAAAAACTGAGTTTAAATGTATTTGGATAAGGTGTATGTAAACTTCCGACTTCAACTGTATGTATTTGTGCATTTGTATGAAACTAAGAGAGATGAGGAGAAACATGAAGGGGATGAGGATGGTGAATGTCAGGGGTGTGTTTGTGTTCCGTTGAGAGGGCACAGCGGGTTGCAGCCTCTCCCCTGACAACACAAAGGCCAAACGCAGACATGGGGCCGTGCTCACAGGGAGATAGAGAGTTACTGTCCAAACTGAAGACGGATAACACGCCAGGAAGAATGTAGAAAACTGAAGAAAACAGCTACTTAGACAGAAATAGAAATGTGCTTAAATAGCTGGTACCTGAGCAAAAACAACAAGGCCAAAACCATACACGTACACATATACATGGAATTAATATTTCTATTCAGGCACAACCATGTCATTTGCCCCAGTATTGTGAAGCTGTTTATGACACTCACTACTTTGAAAAACAAGAGATGCGACTTGTAAAATTGTTCATTCTTGCATTTCAATCACTGACTTATTGAGACCTGGGAGAACCAGGTGTATGAACACAGGACAATCCCTGACTATAAAAAATATTTTATAGATCGATTGGGCTGCTTCCCTGAATGACTAGAGCTGTACCCCTCTAGACTAAAATGTTGATACTGTAGTGAAAATGCATAGGCTTCATAGATATGCATAGCATCATGTTACATCATCTCTATAAATAACAATCATTTATATTAGAGCACGATGTACAAATATGACCCCACCGTACCCAGCCTCAGGACAGTGTGTAGATAGAGAAAAACAGAGATGACATGATCAAATCAAGAGAGAGAGAGAGATTGCTCATTAAACAGAGACTGTTCCTTCCTCGGTCAGCAGCCCATAACAGACTGACAAAAACAGCAATAGAGCATCTCTTCATTCTCCCTCTCTTCTTCTCCCTTCCCTCGTTCTCTCTCTCTCTGCGTGCTAATGGATATTTAAAGGTTATGTCAGAGTGCAGGATATAAAGCGTGCGAGGGGGTCAGAGGAGGCCACGCCTTACTCCCTCTCTCCCCCCAAGGATACAAGGAATGAAACATACATTAAACACATTTACCAGAAGTTTCCTTTCACAAAAACACTTCATATCGTCTGTTGTTCTCCCCGCAACTAATATCGTTTTGAATAAAAATGGTGACAGGTTATCCTAATCTAATATCAGAATACCCCACCTTGATGGAGTCAGCAGAAGCAGGTGCCACTGTTATAGGGGTAGAGGAGCGCGTCCAGGAACATGCAGCAATGCTCCATCATCTCGGCACCGCCATGGACCGCGTCATCCAAACAATGGACCGCTGGGAGAGACAGGGAGTCCCTCCAGCACCTCCACCAGCACAACAGGGGCCTCCACTACTCGCACCCCCTGCACCTGGTTCCAGTGGGATTCGCCTCGCCCTCCCCAGGGAGTACGATGGGACGGCTGCCCGCTGCCAGGGTTTCCTGCTGCAGTTGGAGTTATACCTGGCGACTGTCCACCCGGCTCCTTCGGGCCATGAGAGGGTGTCCGCCCTCGTCTCATGCCTCTCGGGGAAAGCCCTGGAGTGGGCCAACGCCGTGTGGGTGGAAGGAGATGCGATGCTGGACCACTTTGAGGAGTTCACCCGTCGTTTCCGGGCAGTCTTCGACCACTCGCTCTGGACTTTCGGACCCTGGCCGTCGGAGCGGGATGGAACGACAGGGCCCTGATCCCGCTGGGCGTCTGCACGTTCCGTCTGCTGTCCGTGACCGGCTGATCTATTGGGCCCACACGTCACACTCCTCTGGTCATCCAGGCATTGGTCGGTCGGTGCGCTGTCTGAGTGGGAAGTACTGGTGGCCCACTTTGGCTAAGGACGTGAGGGTTTATGTTTCCTCCTGCTCGGTGTGCGCTCAGTGTAAGGCTCCTAGGCACCTGCCCAGAGGTAAGCTACACCGCTTACCCGTTCCACAATGGCCATGGTCGCACCTGTCGATCGATTTCCTGACCGATCTCCCCCCATCACAGGGAAACAGCACGATCCTGGTTGTTGTTGATCGTTTCTCTAAGTCCTGCCGTCTCCTTCCTCTACCCGGTCTCCCTACGGCCCTGCAGACTGCGGAGGCCTTGTTTACGCACGTCTTCCTGCACTACAGGGTGCCTGAGGATATAGTGTCTGATCAGGGTCCCCAGTTCACTTCGAGGGTCTGGAGGGCGTTCATGGAACGTCTGGGGGTCTCGATCAGCCTTACCTCAGATTTTCACCCTGAGAGTAATGGGCAGGTGGAGAGAGTGAACCAGGATGTGGGTAGGTTTCTGCGGTCTTATTGCCAGGACCGGCCGGGGGAGTGGGTGGCGTTCGTGCCCTGGGCCGAGATGGCTCAGAACTCGTTTCGCCACTCCTCCACTAACCTCTCCCCCTTCCCGTGCGTACTGGGGTATCAGCCAGTTCTGGCACCTTTGCATCAGAGTCAGACTGAGGCTCCTGCGGTGGACGACTGGTTCAGGCACACGGAGGAGACATGGGGCGCCGCCCATGTTCACCTCCAGCAGGCCGTGCTGCGCCAAAAAGCCAGCGCAGACCGCCATCGCAGTGAGGCCGGGTCTGGCTCTCGACCCTCCACCTGCCCCTCCACCTGCCCTACCGGAAGCTAGGACCGTGGTTTGTGGGGCCATTTAAAGTCCTGAGGAGACTGAACAAGGTTAGTTACAGGTTACAGCTCCCCCCGAATACCGTATTAACCCCTCGTTCTATGTGTCTCTCCTCAGGCCGGTGGTGGCTGGCCCGCTCCAGGAGTCTGAGGTGCTGGAGGTTCTTCCGCCCCCTCTGGACATCGAGGGGGTCCCGGCATACTCCGTTCCACCGTCTCCATCCGGATTGCCCTGCACCTCGCCCTCCGGGTCGTCCCCGAGGCTGGCGCGCTGCTGGAGCCCGCGTCAAGGGGGGGGGGGGGGTGGTACTGTCACGACTTCCGCCAAGTCGGTCCCTTTCCTTGTTCGGGCGGCGTTCGGCAGTTGACGTCACCGGTCTTCTAGCCATCGCCGTTCCACCTTTCATTTTCCATTTGTTTTGTCTTGTTTTCCTGCACACCTGGTTTACATCTCCTCAAAATTACTATGTGTATTTAGCCCTCTGTTCCCTCCATGTCTGTGTGGGGTATTGTTTATTGTCAAGGTTGGCATGCTTCCGGCTGGTTTGCGCCCGGTTTTGTTTTATACCCGTGCATTGTGGCAGCCGGTATTTTGTACTTGGTTTTTGTACTTTGTGCTGCCTCACTTGTTCTTTGGACATGTGTTTTTGTGACGCGGTTGCATTCTGTTCAAATGATTGCCTAAGTAATGTGCTTTGTCCACTCATCTCTGCTCTCCTGCGCCTGACTTCCATGCACCAGCTACACCAACCGTTGACAGTTATTCATAGCTGCAATATCTCTTCTCAAAATAATATCAGTCCCTGATGAAGTAATACCATTTTATTATTTATGGTTTCTGTCTCTGCGTAGCTGAAACTCTCCCAGTAGTGCATCTGTGTGAGATTTTTGAAACCCGGTCTTTAAATTAAGACACTCAAAGAAAATTAGAATTCTAACGTGATTTTGGAAAATAGACTATTTTCTTTTGAAGCACCCTTCGATTGGAGAATTGCCTCTTAAATGTGTGTGCCTGTATGGTGATGTATTTCCCTTCAGATAGACTTTGACTGCCTATGCTGTGGTATGTGCATATGTATGCAGTCATGCAGATACACAGACACACACACACGGACGCAGGCACACACATACACATTGGTACACGCCCATGAGCGGTTTAAACTGTCTGAACTCTGCTGAAGCAGAAGTCTGTTCTTTGGTGGCGTCTGGTGTCCAGGCCGATGGCATGTGTCACTATCCATCACCAAGTCTCCCTCAAACCAGACCTGTCACTTTAACCCAGTCAACCAGTGTACAACACAGGGGACAGGCACCATCACACAGGCTTGGGACTGACAGAGGAATGGGTAGAAGTGGAGGAGGGCGGGGGGAGAGGAAGAGATATGGGAGACGGGTTCTGTAGCACAGGGGCTTGACAAAGGAAAGGAAGGAGCGAGCGAAAGAGAGAGACATGAATGAAGGATGGGGTGCAGAGTTGAGGCATAATGTATCATTTCTATATGAGCGCCACCCTGGAGATCCCTCAGCCCATCCATTCATCACAACAGTGTCTGGGCGCTGTCACCAGACACGAAGGCACATCATTGTGAGTACACAGACTCAGCCATGCTTCATTGGGCTAGAGGGAGGTGAGAAGATGTTCTGCAGAGGGATCTCTGTGAGAAAACAGATGGTTCATCTGTTGCTCAGGCTCAGGTGGTTAGAGCAATACAGACCTTACCTTCCGATGGAATAGCTGATTAAAATATAGAGATGCGACTTCCAGATTGGGCCTTGCTTGAGATGATGTTATGGGAGCAATTCTTAGATTCAAATGTCTATTCTGAAGGCTAGTGCTAGGTGTTAACTGCTCAAAGTTCTGGGTTTGATTGGATGTGTGAACTTTCCTAAACGAGCTGATCTTTCACCACTTTTCTTCCAGTTGTTTCTCACACCAGGGGGACAGGACACTGTCTCTCACGTTTCATTGATGTCTGTCGATTCCTGTCATCTCATTATTTCCTAGGTCCATCTCTCTCTCTCTCTCTCTTTCTTTCTCTCTCTGCCTCTCTCTCTTTCTCTCTCTATCTCTTTTATTGTCAGGTTCACTGGCGGCGTGAGTGAGATAATATGCCCGCTCGAATTCAACTAAATTGTTACTCTGGTTTTATTCCGCATTTAAATATTTGAAGGAACGGCTGCAGTGCCGCTTTGAAAATTGCCACAAAGGGATGAAGGCTGCAAATTTAAATGATGGAAACATGAATAAAGATCAGTCGCTGGGCAGCTTTTAGCTTTCATCTGCTGCTACGCGCTCCATTGGCCCGATCCCTGGGACAGAAAATGACCATTATATATATGGTTTTGATTTTCTAACCAGGCACAACAACAAAGTTACGGCGAGAACATTACCACATTTATCACGTCTGGTCGATAGAATAAAACAGGCGTTGACCTTTCCTTCATTTGGAGGCATGGCATTCGTTGTTGTAAGTCTCAGAGGGGTCTGGCTGAAAGCATGAACACAAATTACCAGCCACCATTAAAGGGACACATCTATTCCACCGTGCACCATCATTACCAGGGGCCCATAAAAGTCTGGAGGGACACCGTCCCGTGCTGTGGCAGGCCGCACGCACGTATTAAACACCCACACGCACATGCACACACACACACACACACACACACACACACACACACACACACACACACACACACACACACACACACACACACACCCTCTGCTCGGGAGACCACTGAGAAGCCTATTACACACACTCTGATTTACACCGGCAATGCCTGTCGCTACGGCGATCAACCACAGCATCACATCAACCTGCCGTGGCAGGGCAACTAATTGAGCACATATATATCTGTCCTCTCCAACAGAGACCTGACTGAGGAACGGCTGCATGATGCTCCAGCCTGCAGGAAGCTAAACTAAACCCTATGCCTCCAGGTGTGGATTTGTGTAGACCTATACACACTCATGTAGGATTCAAAACATTGTGGTTGTCATATGATATTTACTGCAGCTCAGTTTAGTTTTTGTATCCACAGCGCGCTATGGGTCCATGTGGATCGGTCACTCTTGCTCTGAGCGATAGGTAGAGTAGGGTAACTTGGCGACCATCCGTGTTGTGGCCCTCTGAAGATAGGTCCTTACGTGAAGCATGTCCATGCTCATCTGTGTGTGTGTGTGTGTGTGTGTGTGTGTGTGTGTGTGTGTGTGTGTGTATGTGTGTGTGTGTGTGTGTGTGTGTGTGTGTGTGTGTGTGTGTGTGTGTGTGTGTGTGTGTGTGTGTGTGTGTGTGTGTGTGTGTGTGTATTCCTTCTCTGTTGGTCGTGTCCTGCCTTAACACTCAGCTGACCGGATGATGCTCCATCGAGTTCTCCTCCACCCCACTGTTCTCAGAGCACAGAGAGAGGTCAGATTGTCCACTCCTTTCTGGTTCACCACCGTCCTCCACTACTGCAGTCCTACAAGCCTGGCTTAACCCTTGCAAGTCTGACTTAACCCTTACAGGTCTGGCTTAACCCAGTGATTTATCCACACTCAGACACAAACTTAAATCAGACCTCTGAACAGATCAGGTTGAGAGTCCATGTGTGTCTTTGTCATGTACTGAAGCCTTCCTGAGTGAGTGTGTGTGTGTATGTGTGTGTGTCTTTGTTCCATAGTGAGTGTGAGTGGCTGTGTGGCTTCAGCCACAGCGTTAGAGACAGACTGGTCTTCTCCATTGTCTGGGCTCCTGGTGTACAGGAGTTCCATTTCACACACAACACTGACCATGTGACTCTGGGAATGGATTGTCCCATTCCCCTGCTGCATATGGACTTAGCCATGATGAGCTAACACACGCAAAGGGATGAAGAGAGAGAAAGAGAGGGAGAAAGAGATACAGAAGGAAGGCTGTCCATTCTGGACTGGTTTGAATGGCGTTTTGTTGTTTTGTTCTTCCCTCCCTTATCTCCCATCCTCCCTCCCTGGAGGAGTGTGTAGAGTAGCCCAGCCCTCTTCCTGGAACGCCGCCGTTGGCAGAAGGGGATCCTGGGTAATAGAGGCGGCTCCAAAAAAGCTCCACTCATATTCCCATGATGCTCGTGGAGTGGGTTCTGAGATAATCGGAGCGCGGAATCCGGGGAGGATGGGATAGAGGAGTTGGCGTGTTTGTGTGTGTGTGTGTGTGTCAGCTGGCAGAAAGATCCTGAGTCCATTGCCAGGCTCTGCCCATATGTCCAACACAGTCTGTCTGTGCTCAATAATGTACAGCACTAACAGAGTGGAAGGCATTACTGGTATTTAAAGTAACTGCCAAGTGTTTCCAGATTTCTATGAAATATGACATATAACTACTTACAATATGAGCAAAATTGTTTTCCTTCCAAAAATGTTTAATTAAGCATGTTAAAAGCAGCTTTTCTGTGTTGGAATGGTGTGGGCGTACCCAAACAACATAATGGTATGGGTGTATACCGGCCATTCAAAATATTAATGCAAGTAGAACTCTGATTGGCCAGCTCATCCTCCTCTAGACCGCTTATTGGCCAGCTCATCCTCCTCAGGGAGACGACATCATGTTCTATGAGGAAATAGCAAGCATTTTTTAAACTTACAGTTTTGTCTCGAGTTTATGGTTTGGTCCACAAATAAGAGTATAGGACGAGTCAACATCTTTATTTGAGTAAGAGTTAACAGAATATTATATTAAAATGAGATTTTTACTGGGCAGTTACTGAGACAGGACTAGAATCATAGAAAAAAAACAGATGCATTTCAACAGGATTATGTTGATTTTATTTCTCTTCTATTGTAATAAGCAATTATGATGGTGGTTTTACACAATTGAGTTGGATAAAAAAAATATACACTACCGTTCAAAAGTTTGGGGTCACTTGGAAATGTCCTTGTTTATGAAAGAAAAACAATTTTTTTTGTCCATTAAAATAACATCAAATTGATCAGAAATACATTGTAGACATTGTTAATGTTGTAAATTATTATTGTAGCTGGAAACGGCTGATTTTTTACAGAATATCTACATAGGCGTACAGAGGCCCATTATCAGCAACCATCACTCCTGTGTTCCAATGGCACGTTGTGTTAGCTAATCCAAGTTTATCATTTATAAAAAGGCTAATTGATCATGAGAAAACCCTTTTGCAATTATGTTAGCACAGCTGAAAACTGTTGTCCTGATTAAAGAAGCAATAAAACTGTCCTTCTTTAGACTAGTTGAGTATCTGGAGCATCAGCATTTGTGGGTTCGATTACAGGCTCAAAATGGCCAGAAACAAAGAACTTTCCTCTGAAACTCGTAAGTCGTAAGTCTATTCAACGCTGTGTTGGCTTTTTTCTTTGCAACTCTGCCTAGAAGGCCAGCATCCCGGAGTCGCCTCTTCACTGTTGACATTGAGACTGGTGTTTTGTGAGGCTATTTAATGAAGCTGCCAGTTGAGGACTTGTGAGGCATCTGTTTCTCAAACTAGACACTCTAATGTACTTGTCCTGTTGCTCATTTGTGCACCGGGGCCTCCCACTCCTCTTTCTATTCTGGTGAGAGCCAGTTTGCGCCTTTCTGGTAGTAGTAACAACGTTGTACGAGATCTTCAGTTTCTTGGACATTTCTCGCATGGAATAGCCTTCATTTCTCAGAACAAGAATAGACTGACGAGTTTCAGAAGAAAGGTCTTTTGTTTCTGGCCATTTTGAGGCTGTAATCGAACCTACAAATGCTGATGCTCCAGATACTCAACTAGTCTAAAGAAGGCCAGTTTTATTGCTTCTTTAATCAGGACAACAGTTTTCTGTAGTCATTTACAACATTAACAATGTCTACACTGTATTTCTGATCAAGTTGCTGTTATTTTAATGGACAAAAAAAGTGATTTTCTTTCAAAACAAGGACATTTCTAAGTCGGTAGTGTATATTTTAATTCAGTACTACAATAACCAAGAGTAAGTCGGGCTACTTACAGTACTTTATACTCTGAGTGCACTGTGATAAACACACAGATTCACACACAGATTGTGTCCTCTCCCTGCGCCATATGGGGATGAAACAAGATCTGTTGCTCAGCCTCCAGACTGATTATCACATTTAGCCCAGTGTAAGAAAAGAAAATATTAGCTTTAGCTTGCAGGTGTATGTTATATGTGTGGCAGAGCGAGGCGGGTGGGGCAAATGCAAGAAATCCCTCTCCTTTGAAAAAAACTGGGAGAAAGTGACAGAGAGAGTGAGAGATGAACAGATAGTGAGGGGAGCAAAGAAAGAAAGAGGGGGAGTGAGAAAGAAAAAGAGAGAGACAGGGCTAAAGGATGGGGCAGTATTTTCTCAGTGCACAGATGGCGGTGCTCTCAGAGGGTAATGCCATGGCACTCAGAAGAGGGCTAAGGACATGGAGGAGAGGGGTGAGTAAAGGCTTGATGCCAGAGGAACGAGGGCGACAGTTTCTGGGGGTATGGAACAACCAGTTCCCCTCCAGCGTTGGCATCTCTCCGGTCACCAGGGCAAGAATGACATCACTGCGGCATGGGGTGTGTGTGTGTTTGTGTGTTTGTGTGTGTGTGTGTGTGTGTGTGTGTGTGTGTGTGTGTGTGTGTGTGTGTGTGTGTGTGTGTGTGTGTGTGTGTGTGTGTGTGTGTGTGTGTGTGTGTGTGTGTGTGGGAGGGAGGGGGGGTACAGGTCGGGGGGTCTGACACCTCCTATCTAGATTAGGAGGTGATAATTGGCTTGGCAGCAGCTTCAGTTACACACACTTACCACCAACCACCAGACTCTAATGAAAAGAGCATACAGGTTTTTCAACCATTTCATAACTCCTGTGTACTGTCCTCTCAAAGGCTTCTCAAAGGCTTGACACTGGAAGCTAGACAGTTGATTAGAAGAGAACATGAGTTAAATGGACTCCGGGGGATTCTGATGGTATTTCTATATGAAATACTGTAGACAAGCGGCTTCATGGTGAAGAGTAGAAAGATTTGTATTTGCATAGAAGAGGATAATAGAAGAGGATAAGAGTAGGATTACGGAGAGGGTGAGAAAAGAGAGAGACTGCCCACAAAATGAGGTGGAAACTGAGCTGCACTTCCTCTTGCCAAATGTATGACCATGTTAGAGACACACATTTCCCTCAGATTACACAGACCCACAAAGAATTAGAAAACAGATACAATTTTGGATCACAGCAGTACGTTTTGTGACCTGTTGCCACAAGAAAAGGGCAACCAGTGAAGAACAAACACTATTGTAAACACAACCCATCTTTATGTTGATATATTTTCAATTTGCACATCGTTACAACTCTGTGTATAGCCATAAAATGACATTTGAAATGTTACTATTCCTTTGAAACTTGTGAGTGTAATGTTTACTGTTAGTTTTTTACTGTTTATTTCACTTTTGTTTATTATCTATTTCACTTGCTTTGGCATTATAACATATGTTTACCATGCCAATAAAGTCCTTTGAATTTAATTTAATTGAGAGAGAAAGAAAAAAAGAAAGCGAGAGAGAGAGAGAGAGAGAGAAAGAAAGAGAGTGAATGAATGAAAGAGAGAAAAAGAGAAATAGAGAGGAGAGAGATGGAGGAGAAAAACTGCTTGTAATGATACACACGATAGTGGGAGGGCAAAATATAAACTTTTTCGGAAAATGCAAGAACATGGCGCAGAGGACGAAAGGAGGAGGAAAGGAGAGATAAAAAGAAAGAGGACATGGAAGGAGAAATGTGTAAAATGAGAGCAAAGGAGGGAAGGACAGCTATAATGATGAAATACGGGGAGGATAGAGCGATTGGATCGTTTGCTGAACTCATACCCATTGAGATGTACCTATTGGCAGGGATTTCGTACTGTTGTGCTGCACTGGAAATCAGTGACCTCATGTTGATCTAGTTCTAAAACACTGACAGACGTTGCTGTGATTGGATCGTGTCAGTAAAGCATATGGTATTCTCCTCTCGGTGCCACACCCCTTAGGTCATCCTATGGGCACTACCTCCCAAAACGTCTACACCCATCCCGCCCCACCAGCACTCAGATCCGGGTCTAGCCCATCTGTGGCACTGTCCCTGGGCGGCATGGTGTTTTTCCACTCCCCAATGGACGGGGTGGAGATGAGCTAACAGGTGAAGGATCCCATGTCCTTATAACGAGCCTGTTGACTTCAAAGGCAAGGACAGGGTGATGTCACCACACAAAGCTTTGTGACCCCAGCTAACCCTTACCCTCATGAAGGTCTGTACATTATGTCCTCTCCACCCTCCTGTAGTCCTTGTCCTTGGTTGTAAATACACAGAATAATGGAATTATTGTGTGTATCAGAGCAGTGTGTATCAGTATGTATGAACAGTGAAGGAGAACAAGGAATAATGGGTGAGGAGGGAATAGTGGATAAATAAAGGAAATAACTCATTGATCCAACTCTGTGGTATATCAGAGAAGATCAAAGAGAAAGATGGAAAAAAAGCATTGGCAACTGGATAGGCACAGTGGATGCTTTAAAACTGAATTTAACATTCCATGTACTGAAAAGGTTCGGACATCTAAACCATTAAGGAGGGGCTGGGAAAAAGTAGAACTCAAATTGGAATGGACATTCTTCTTCTTGCCTAGTTAAATAAAAGTTAATTTCTTCTTCTTCTATATAAAGATAAAGACATAAAGATAAAGACAGCCAAATACTTCACTGGTAAATGCATTTACACAAGAAAAGCTATGATACACATATACTGTACATACACAAGCATTTCATGGTAAAGTCTACACCAGCTGTAATCCACAAATGTGACAAATAACATTTGATTTGATTTGAGAACAAGATAAGTGTTAGTGAAGGGAACATTGCTTTATCCTTCTACAGTATATCATATTTGTAAAACAATTACATTTCTCTGTTTCTTAATTTCGCTAAGTCTGAGAAGCGGAGGCCAACAACAACAACAAGCTGGAACATTTTGTCTCATTTTTCTCTTCTCCCCTGGATGTTAATGGTAATTCTCCTTTTAATTGTGTCAAACCACTTTTTCCCACATCTGAAAAATGTTTACGTGTGAGGGTGTTGATTGGAAGAAGGTAAAAATACTACATGTAGGATGTTATGCTAATTAGCCTTTAAACCCTGCTCATGTCAGTTAGCTTCTCTAATTAGCATATTTCCGACAGGAGCGGGAAGAGTGAGAGAATGGCACGCCAGTGCTCTGCAGAACCAAATTAACAGTGTGAAAACAGATATGTATGAATCGCTCTCTCTCTCTTTGTCTCTCTCTCTCTCTCTCTCTCTCTCTCTCTCTCTCGCTCTCTCTCTCTCTACCTGTGAATGAATCTGTGAGAGTTGAGGGTAGAGAATCTCTCCCTCTCTCTCCTAGAGATCTCCCTTGGCGACCAGGGGAGCCAGCAGGAGTTCGTTGTCCGTCTGTTTATTGTTCTGTCTGCCTGTGTGTCATCAGTGTGTTCTCTGTTGACTGATTGGTTTAGTCTTTCATCGCTGTTTTTCTTTTCATAACACAGATACGGGTTTGTTGTCTTGATGTTCTGTTTCTGCTTTCCTAGAGTTGCTGGTGTTGTCTTAATGTTCTTCATACATTGTTTTAGAGTTATGTGAGTATCTTGGTTGTATAGCTGTTGCATTAGTTCAATGTTGCATTTGAGTAAATTAAACATATTGTAGTAGGTATATGGTTTGTGGAGCTTCATATGACCTCTGCCAATGGTTCAAGACCTACCCAACATGGATGGTAGCAGCCCCACCTCAGCCTCTACCATATGCTGCTGATTCTAAAATACATTTCATTCCTCAAGTTCCTATCTGCCATCACTTTTAAAAAGGTGAAATTAAAGTGAGATTTATGATTTTATTCTGCAAAGTGTTTTAATGGAAAAACCGTTAGAACTGTGAATGAAAAAGATGTGTCAAATTGAGCTTCTGTGCTTACATGTTTGTGCCTCTGTTCTCCAATGCACGCACTGACACCGCTCTCTCTCGCTCTCTGTGCCTGTCTGTGTTGCTGATGCAGTTTTTTATATATCATCCTAATTTCACCAAGTCCTCATTTCCTGAGCACAGTAGCAGTCATCGGAATTAATTATGCAGTTGAAGGAAAAAAAACATGTAATTAGTTGATTTGGGCTAATCCCTTCCTCGTGTAAATGCAGGTGCTCTCTGTTTCTATCTTTCTGTTTATCTGCAGCTATCTATCGTTCTGCTCCTCTGTAGTTATCTATATCGTTCTGCTCCTCTGTAGCTATCTATATCGTTCTGGTCCTCTGTAGCATTCTATATTGTTCTGTTCCTCTGTAGCTTGCTATATTGTTCTGCTCCTCTGTAGCTTTCTATATCGTTCTGTTCTTCTGTAGCTTTCTATATCGTTCTGTTCTTCTGTAGCTACCTATATCGTTCTGCTCCTCTGTAGCATTCTATATTGTTCTGTTCCTCTGTAGCTACCTATATCGTTCTGCTCCTCTGTAGCTTTCTATACCGTTCTGCTCCTCTGTAGCTTTCTATATTGTTCTGTTCCTCTGTAGCTTTCTATATCGTTCTGTTCTTCTGTAGCTACCTATATCGTTCTGCTCCTCTGTAGCTTTCTATACCGTTCTGCTCCTCTGTAGCTTTCTATATCGTTCTGTTCCTCTGTAACTTTCTATATCGTTCTGCTCCTCTGTAGCTTTCTATATCGTTCCGTTCTTCTGTAGCTACCTATATCGTTCTGTTCCTCTGTAGCATTCTATATCGTTCAGTTCCTCTGTAGCTACCTATATCATTCTGCTCCTCTGTAGCTTTCTATATCGTTCTGTTCCTCTGCAGCTATCTATATCGTTCTGCTCCTCTGTAGCTTTCTATACCGTTCTGCTCCTCTGTAGCTATCTATATTGTTCTGCTCCTCTGTAGCTATCTATATTGTTCTGTTCCTCTGTAGCATTCTATATCGTTCTGTTCCTCTGTAGCTACCTATATCGTTTTGCTCCTCTGTAGCTTTCTATATCGTTCTGTTCCTCTGTAGCTACCATTATCATTCTGCTCCTCTGTAGCTTTCTATACCGTTCTGCTCCTCTGTAGCTTTCTATATTGTTCTGCTCCTCTGTAGCTATCTATATTGTTCTGTTCCTCTGTAGCTTTCTATATCGTTCTGTTCTTCTGTAGCTACCTATATCGTTCTGCTCCTCTGTAGCTTTCTATACTGTTCTGCTCCTCTGTAGCTATCTATAGCTTTCTGTTCTTCTGTAGCTATCTATATCGTTCTGTTCCTCTGCAGCTATCTATATCGTTCTGCTCCTCTGTAGCTTTCTATACCGTTCTGCTCCTCTGTAGCTATCTATATTGTTCTGCTCCTCTGTAGCTATCTATATTGTTCTGTTCCTCTGTAGCATTCTATATCGTTCTGTTCCTCTGTAGCTACCTATATCGTTTTGCTCCTCTGTAGCTTTCTATATCGTTCTGTTCCTCTGTAGCTACCTATATCGTTCTGCTCCTCTGTAGCTTTCTATACCGTTCTGCTCCTCTGTAGCTTTCTATATTGTTCTGCTCCTCTGTAGCTATCTATATTGTTCTGTTCCTCTGTAGCATTCTATATCGTTCTGTTCCTCTGCAGCTATCTATATCGTTCTGCTCCTCTGTAGCTTTCTATACCGTTCTGCTCCTCTGTAGCTATCTATATTGTTCTGCTCCTCTGTAGCTATCTATATTGTTCTGTTCCTCTGTAGCATTCTATATCGTTCTGTTCCTCTGTAGCTACCTATATCGTTTTGCTCCTCTGTAGCTTTCTATATCGTTCTGTTCCTCTGTAGCTAACTATATCGTTCTGCTCCTCTGTAGCTTTCTATACCGTTCTGCTCCTCTGTAGCTTTCTATATTGTTCTGCTCCTCTGTAGCTATCTATATTGTTCTGTTCCTCTGTAGCTTTCTATATCGTTCTGTTCTTCTGTAGCTACCTATATCGTTCTGCTCCTCTGTAGCTTTCTATACCGTTCTGCTCCTCTGTAGCTATCTATAGCTTTCTGTTCTTCTGTAGCTATCTATATCGTTCTGCTCCTCTGTAGCTTTCTATACCGTTCTGCTCCTCTGTAGCTTTCTATATTGTTCTGCTCCTCTGTAGCTATCTATATTGTTCTGTTCCTCTGTAGCTTTCTATATCGTTCTGTTCTTCTGTAGCTACCTATATCGTTTTGCTCCTCTGTAGCTTTCTATACCGTTCTGCTCCTCTGTAGCTTTCTATATCGTTCTGCTCCTCTGTAGCTTTCTATATCGTTCCGTTCTTCTGTAGCTACCTATATCGTTCTGTTCCTCTGTAGCATTCTATATCGTTCAGTTCCTCTGTAGCTACCTATATCATTCTGCTCCTCTGTAGCTTTCTATATCGCTCTGTTCCTCTGTAGCTATCTATATCGTTCTGCTCCTCTGTAGCTATCTATATTGTTCTGTTTCTCTGTAGCTTTCTATATCGTTCTGTTCTTCTGTAGCTACCTATATCGTTTTGCTCCTCTGTAGCTTTCTATACCGTTCTGCTCCTCTGTAGCTTTCTATATCGCTCTGCTCCTCTGTAGCTTTCTATATCGTTCCGTTCTTCTGTAGCTACCTATATCGTTCTGTTCCTCTGTAGCATTCTATATCGTTCAGTTCCTCTGTAGCTACCTATATCATTCTTCTCCTCTGTAGCTTTCTATATCGTTCTGTTCCTCTGTAGCTATCTATATCGTTCTGCTCCTCTGTAGCTTTCTATACCGTTCTGCTCCTCTGTAGCTATCTATATTGTTCTGTTCCTCTGTAGCATTCTATATCGTTCTGTTCCTCTGTAGCTACCTATATCGTTTTGCTCCTCTGTAGCTTTCTATATCGTTCTGTTCCTCTGTAGCTTTCTATACCGTTCTGCTCCTCTGTAGCTTTCTATATCGTTCTGTTCCTCTGTAGCATTCTATATTGTTCTGTTCCTCTGTAGCTTGCTATATTGTTCTGCTCCTCTATAGCTTTCTATATCGTTCTGTTCTTCTGTAGCTACCTATATCGTTTTGCTCCTCTGTAGCTTTCTATACCGTTCTGCTCCTCTGTAGCTTTCTATATCGCTCTGCTCCTCTGTAGCTTTCTATATCGTTCCGTTCTTCTGTAGCTACCTAAATCGTTCTGTTCCTCTGTAGCATTCTATATCGTTCAGTTCCTCTGTAGCTACCTATATCATTCTGCTCCTCTTTAGCTTTCTATATCGTTCTGTTCCTCTGTAGCTATCTATATCGTTCTGCTCCTCTGTAGCTTTCTATACCGTTCTGCTCCTCTGTAGCTATCTATATTGTTCTGTTCCTCTGTAGCATTCTATATCGTTCTGTTCCTCTGTAGCTACCTATATCGTTTTGCTCCTCTGTAGCTTTCTATATCGTTCTGTTCCTCTGTAGCTTTCTATACCGTTCTGCTCCTCTGTAGCTTTCTATATCGTTCTGTTCTTCTGTAGCTTTCTATATCGTTCTGTTCTTCTGTAGCTACCTATATCGTTCTGCTCCTCTGTAGCATTCTATATCGTTCTGTTCCTCAGTAGCTACCTATATCGTTCTGCTCCTCTGTAGCTTTCTATACCGTTCTGCTCCTCTGTAGCTTTCTATATTGTTCTGCTCCTCTGTAGCTATCTATATTGTTCTGTTCCTCTGTAGCTTTCTATATCGTTCTGTTCTTCTGTAGCTACCTATATCGTTCTGCTCCTCTGTAGCTTTCTATACTGTTCTGCTCCTCTGTAGCTATCTATAGCTTTCTGTTCTTCTGTAGATATCTATATCGTTCTGTTCCTCTGCAGCTATCTATATCGTTCTGCTCCTCTGTAGCTTTCTATACCGTTCTGCTCCTCTGTAGCTATCTATATTGTTCTGCTCCTCTGTAGCTATCTATATTGTTCTGTTCCTCTGTAGCATTCTATATCGTTCTGTTCCTCTGTAGCTACCTATATCGTTTTGCTCCTCTGTAGCTTTCTATATCGTTCTGTTCCTCTGTAGCTACCTATATCGTTCTGCTCCTCTGTAGCTTTCTATACCGTTCTGCTCCTCTGTAGCTTTCTATATTGTTCTGCTCCTCTGTAGCTATCTATATTGTTCTGTTCCTCTGTAGCTTTCTATATCGTTCTGTTCTTCTGTAGCTACCTATATCGTTCTGCTCCTCTGTAGCTTTCTATACCGTTCTGCTCCTCTGTAGCTATCTATAGCTTTCTGTTCTTCTGTAGCTATCTATATCGTTCTGCTCCTCTGTAGCTTTCTATACCGTTCTGCTCCTCTGTAGCTATTTATATTGTTCTGCTCCTCTGTAGCTATCTATATTGTTCTGTTCCTCTGTAGCTTTCTATATCGTTCCGTTCTTCTGTAGCTACCTATATCGTTCTGTTCCTCTGTAGCATTCTATATCGTTCTTCTCCTCTGTAGCTACCTATATCATTCTGCTCCTCTGTAGCTTTCTATATCGTTCTGTTCCTCTGTAGCTATCTATATCGTTCTGCTCCTCTGTAGCTTTCTATACTGTTCTGCTCCTCTGTAGCTATCTATATTGTTCTGTTCCTCTGTAGCATTCTATATCATTCTGTTCCTCTGTAGCTACCTATACCGTTCTGCTCCTCTGTAGCTTTCTATATCGTTCTGTTCCTCTGTAGCATTCTATATTGTTCTGTTCCTCTGTAGCTTGCTATATTGTTCTGCTCCTCTATATCTTTCTATATCGTTCTGTTCTTCTGTAGCTTTCTATATCGTTCTGTTCTTCTGTAGCTACCTATATCGTTCTGCTCCTCTGTAGCATTCTATATTGTTATGTTCCTCTGTAGCTACCTATATCGTTCTGCTCTTCTGTAGCTTTCTATACCGTTCTGCTCCTCTGTAGCTTTCTATATTGTTCTGCTCCTCTGTAGCTATCTATATTGTTCTGTTCCTCTGTAGCTTTCTATATCGTTCTGTTCTTCTGTAGCTACCTATATCGTTCTGCTCCTCTGTAGCTTTCTATACCGTTCTGCTCCTCTGTAGCTATCTATAGCTTTCTGTTCTTCTGTAGCTATCTATATCGTTCTGCTCCTCTGTAGCTTTCTATACCGTTCTGCTCCTCTGTAGTTATCTATATTGTTCTGCTCCTCTGTAGCTATCTATATTGTTCTGTTCCTCTGTAGCTTTCTATATCGTTCTGTTCTTCTGTAGCTACCTATATCGTTTTGCTCCTCTGTAGCTTTCTATACCATTCTGCTCCTCTGTAGCTTTCTATATCGTTCTGCTCCTCTGTAGCTTTCTATATCGTTCCGTTCTTCTGTAGCTACCTATATCGTTCTGTTCCTCTGTAGCATTCTATATCGTTCTGTTCCTCTGTAGCTACCTATATCATTCTGCTCCTCTGTAGCTTTCTATATTGTTCTGTTCCTCTGTAGCTATCTATATCGTTCTGCTCCTCTGTAGCTATCTATATTGTTCTGTTCCTCTGTAGCATTCTATATCGTTCTGTTCCTCTGTAGCTACCTATATCGTTTTGCTCCTCTGTAGCTTTCTATATCGTTCTGTTCCTCTTTAGCTTTCTATACCGTTCTGCTCCTCTGTAGCTTTCTATATCGTTCTGTTCCTCTGTAACTTTCTATATCGTTCTGCTCCTCTGTAGCTTTCTATATCGTTCCGTTCTTCTGTAGCTACCTATATCATTCTGCTCCTCTGTAGTTATCTATATCATTCTGCTCCTCTGTAGCTATCTATAGCTTTCTGTTCTTCTGTAGCTATCTATATCTCTCTGACAGACATGTCATAATCACACTCAATCATCAATACCATACAAAACAACACAAACTCTATTTGTTAGTGGGGTTATGACCCCTTCGGGCAACAGATTGCTGGACAGCCATATACAAATACAGACTAACTGTCATTGAACTGTACCTGAACCTATGCATTATACAGTGGCTCTTTCAGGGTAGGTTATGCAAAATGTACTTCCTATTTTCACAGTCAGTTAAGTGTGTAGGTTATTGTGGGGCAAACAGATGGAATCAGTGCTGTTATTGATATTCAGTCAGATGAGTTGTGGTAGAAGTCTTTAAGATATGACCGCTCAGATCGCCCCAGCACTGTGCTGTTGGGGGATTCTAAGCAGAACCAGATGGAGTTCTATATATTTCATTTCCCTGGGGCCAGACTGAAACATGTTCTGCTGTAGCACTACTGTCTCCAGGGATTAATATGAGCTGCCTTTGTGTTTCCAATTAAATGTCTAAAACAACTCATGATAGCTATGAGGTTTGGTGCTTTGTGCAATTGTGTGTGTGTGTGTGTGTGTGTGTGTGTGTGTGTGTGTGTGTGTGTGTGTGTGTGTGTGTGCATTACAGTTGCACAGTAGAAGCACTGGGTTTATCATTCATGATATTCAGCCCCACAAGCTGTACATTCACAATCTTTTACAGATCTCTGGATTTAAAAGGGCTGTGGCATCACGCACGTTACTCCCACAACTTATGAGAGCGAGAGCGAGAGAGCGAGAGAGCGAGAGAGAGAGCGAGAGAGAGAGAGAGAGAGAGAGAGAGGATGGAGGGAGGGAGGGAAGCGGTAGAGGTACTGAGACAGTGTGTGGCAGCTGAGCTCTGTTGCATGCAGAGAGAGAGGATGGTCTCCTACAGCTCTATTGATTTTCTCTCTGTCTCTGCTCCACAGCATCCCTCACTTCTCTCTTCTTCTCTCTTCTGCTTCGCCTCGGAGAGAGTGGTTCTCTAACAAAGACCTCAGCGGCCGCTGGCCAACTCTGACCCTTCCCCATCATGGCACTCCATTGGCTCTCCGCTGTGCCGCTGAAAGAACCCTCCGCGTCCAGACACTGACATTTGATTCTGCAGGAATTACTGAGGTCAGCCCCCTCCCCTCCTTTCACCTCCTCTTACCAGTGAATGTGTGTGTGTTTCAGCATAACAGCATCCAGCATTGTCACTTAAGGTGTAATTATCCTACATGGTGGAGCATGCAATGAGTGTACAAAACATTAAGATCACCTGCTCTTTCCATGACATAGACTGACCAGGTGAATCCAGGTGAAATCTAGGATCCCTTATTGATGTCACTTGTTAAATCCACTTCAATCAGTGTAGATGAAGGGGAGGAGACAGGTTAAAGAAGGATGTTTAAGCCTTGAGACAATTGAAACATAGATTGTGTGCGTGTGCCATTCAGAGGGTGAATGGGCAAGACAAAACACTGAAGTTCCTTTAAATGTGGTATGGTAGTAGGTGCCAGGCGCACCGGTTTGTCAAGAACTGTTTTTCACACTCAAAGGTTTCCCGTCTGTATCAAGAATGGTCCACCACCCTAAGGACATCCAGCCAACTTGACACAACTGTGAGAAGCATTGGAGTCAACATGGACCAGCATCCCTGTGGAACGCTTTTGACACCTTGCTTTTATAATTGTCTGTTCAAACAGATAGGGAGACAAGGGACTACCGTATGCAGAAGTCAGCTAAAAAGGCAACACAGATCTCCCCATAGAAATGGAATAAGAATACCTGTATTGTAATGTATGTAATGTAATGTGTTAAGCGGGGTGGAACAGGGGAACCCAAGAGCAGACTCAGACGAGGACACTGGGATGAAGTAACCAAGGTATTTATTGAACCCCAGGGGGAGATGGAGTGCAGGTCAGGGGAAGCTCGGGTGGGCTACTGGAAACCAGGTGCGGAGGCTGAGGCTGGAGGAAGAGGGGTTGAGACAGGGCAAAGCAGGTCCGGAGGGGAATCCAAGGGGGTAAAAGAGTGGGGAATCCAGGACAGAGGAGCAAGATGACAAGACGTGGGACAGGAGACAGGGACTAGAGTCAAAGCAGGCAGAACTGTAGCAGAGAGGAAAACAGTGTCAGGCAATAAAACAGGCACAACAGGATAGCAGGACCTGAATAGTAACAGACGGCTAGACCGTGGACTGACTGAGCAGAGATTATGATGTGGCAGGGCTGAGTATTTGTAGAGGTCTTGATTATGGAACAGGTTGCAGCTAGTGGGGATCTGCTCTGACTCCAGCACACCTGTCTCCGCCCACACAATCACACACACACACAGAGAGAGAGGGAGAGGGAGAGAGTACTGGGGGAGCGGTGGCAGGTCAAGGAGACACAGGACGAGCAGCAGAGGGCATTGCAGGAGCAAATGTGACAGTAATGTAAATATACACTGAGTATACCAAAACATTAGGAACACCTTCCTAATATTGAGTTGCACCCCTTTTGCCCTCAGAACAGCCTCCATTCATCGGGGAATGGACTCTACAAGGTGGAATTGAGGCTGTTCTGAGGGCAAAAGGGGGTGCAAATCAATATTAGGTAGGTGTTCCTAATGTTTTGGTATACTTAGTATATATTTACATTAGATACATTTACAATACAGGTATTCTTATTCCATTTCTATGGGGAGATCTGTGTTGCCTTTTTAGCTGACTTCTGCATACGGTAGTCCCTTGAGTCCCTATCTGTTTGAACAGACAATTATAAAAGCATGTAGACTTAGGTGTTGGAATCAAAAGCAATTAGCGACACACCGTGGTTTAGCCATGGGTTAGGCCATCAGCTGAGCCAGCGCCAGCAGATCTATACATAGCAACACAGCTAGACAGGTGGGCTTATCGTCACCACAGCCATCGCCACGGCAATCACCATGGAGTTGGCAGTTACGACAACCAAATTAATAAACGGAGGGGTCGTAAATCTATTATGATTTTTTAATGTAATGCAGACGTGAGCATGACACACACAAACAGAAACACACACGCACACACAATCACACACACCCAAAATACCTCTCATTATCCCTCTACTTAAAGTGCTGCATCTACCTTTAAAGAAAGCTCAAGTTCACACAGATGTTAATTGCTGATGCTACCTAGAGTCATAGTTTAGCATAATTGCTGTTAATAATGATATTCGATTAGTGAATAATTTGACTGTGGTGCTGCTGAGACTGGTGTGATTGACACAGTGTTGAATAGGGGACTGTGATAGGAATCCTCTCTGGTCTGACTATCCTGGTTAAGACTGGTGGGAAGACAGCCCAGGGATAGACTGGCTCAACTGGGAACAGTGGAAACTGGGATGGGAACCAGTGTGACAGCACTTTGTGTTTCCAGGGGGATTTGAAAAGTAATGGAACTTCCAGAGGTGTTGTTTGGTCATGGCTAGAAGGTATCCAGTCAAATTAATGTCATATTTGGAGTTTTCGTAGCAGGTTACGAGAACTCACACAGCAGGTTAGGAGAATGAAAGTAGCAGGTTAGGATAATTAGGTTAAGGTTAGGAAAAGGGTTAGGGTTAGTATTAGCTAAAATGTAAAAAATTATACTTTTGACGAAGGTGGATCCCTTCTAACCATTACTGTGTTGTTAATCAACTCCATCCAGCTGAACCCATAACCTAACTCTATAGGCATCTCACACATCCACAAGTTTGATCTTTTGTACAATGCAATAGGGATTGAAAGCGGACTACTGGCCAAGGATTTCACGATATGGACATGAAGGAAACAGTATGATGATATACGTAAAAGTGAGAACAGTTCAAGGGAGAAAGTAAGGCGGATTTCAATGCCAAACTATTCTCAATGCTTCTGTGCTATTCACCATTTTACATATGCATATCGTTCAGAGTAAGGCAGTAAGGTAAAAACATTTTTAACAAACTGAAGTGGTCTATATAGTTCAATCCATTGCTGTTTTGGTAACAGTGGAACATATCTCTCTCTCTCGCTCTCTCACACACACGCACACACACTCACTGTTATCTCTGTGCCTTGGGCATCATTTTAACAGCAGCAGATTTTTCTTAAGTCAGTGAGGCGGGCATCGATCACAGCCCAACAATTCCCAATATCCAGTCCAGTCAGATAGCATCTCTCTCTCCCTGGAAAAAGAAGAGCGAGTGTGTGTTTGTTTGTATGTGTGTGCCTGTTTGTGTGTGCGCATTACATTGTGTGTCCTATAGAGGGCAGCATAGTGAGCAGGTGTATTGTTATAGTGTGTACCAGAGGGTAATATAATGAATGGTTGTCTCCAGGTCACCTGCTCCCCGGGACTGCCCTGAGGGCCTCTCACAGACACAGCATACTAATCCACCTGACAGCTTGACAGCAACTTGCTATTTATAAAACCACAAGACTCAGTGCTGGATACAGTATGGGTGAATGTTTGTGTGTGTGTGTGTGTGTGTGTGTGTGTGTGTGTGTGTGTGTGTGTGTGTGTGTGTGTGTGTGTGTGTGTGTGTGTGTGGCAGGTTGACATCTTTTGGGATTAATTTTGTCCTGTAGGCAGAGATGGGCCAGCTGCCCAGTCAAAATTAGGGTTAAGGTATGTGTGTGTGTGTGTGTGTACAGTCCATCATAGTTCTCCTTTAAACTACCCCTTCCCCCCAACACAACAACAACAGCCAGTCTGTATAATACAAATGTACAGCAGTGTTTGACCTGCCTGACCTCTTTCTCTCTGTGTTACCATGGTACCGAGACTAAATACATGTGACATCTCGTTGGTTTATATAATCCTAACATTCTGCCATCATCAACGTGAAGTTGCGTGTGTACTTGATGTTTTGTGTCTGACGTAGGAGCAGAAAGGTCTCTCTTGAAGCAAAAGTACATTCACAGGTTGTGTACATTCATAGGCTAAATACATCAGATGTAAATTATATACTTTGACCCTTCAACTAATTTGACCCTCCCTGCCCATCACCACAGGCACTCGTCTACGTACCTGCTCTGAAAAGTAAGGTCAACCCCTTTCCATTCCAGAGTCAGAGCTGACGTAACACTGTTTCGTCCTTTCTTCTCCTCTCTTCTCTCTGTTCTGACATTTTTTGGCATTTGCCTCATGTTGCCATCTCAGTCTCCCAACAATTTGAGTTGACAGCCTCCTCATTCCATCCCTTCATGGCTTGGAGGGAGAGAGCGGAGGTAGTTGTCTCACACACACACACACACACACACACACACACACACACACACACACACACACACACACACACACACACACCTAGTCAGAAAGCAAACAAATAAACAATCTAATGACAGTTCCTGGAACGGTCGATTCATGCTCATATTGCTTGATAAACACACACCCAAACTTAACATCTTTAGTTTAGTCCTGATCCAAGAGACCAACCAGAATTAGCCACAGCACAGAGACTTCCAAGAATCATTACAAGCAGTTTTTCTCCTCTCTCCCTCGCTCTCATCCTCCTCTACACTCAAATCTCAGAGTAGCCATCAGTCAAACTATTCCACTGTAATTATGCAAGGCCCAGATATTTTTTTATGACTACATTCGATGAAATGATTGTGATGAGCTATAATTGGATGAAAAAAAATCTGCAGGAGCCAGGCATCTCTCTCTCCCCCCATCTCTCCATCTCTTCACCCCTCTCTCTCTGGTCCCAGTGTTAGGTTAGTTCTGTAGCCTAATTGCTTTCTTCAGGGGGGGAATTAGCATGAGCTGTCCTGAGTGGGCTGATCTAATGCATAAAGAACAGGAGGGACAGACAGGCAGAGGCAGCCAGAAGCCACAGTGAGGTCTGTCTGGAGATCCTTCATTAACTGTTAAATCACACTAAGTGAGTGCTTTTTAAAGAATATGATGGCTGCATGTTGTCACTCTTGGGATGCCTTTATCTGGTGCACCAGTCTTTTTTCTCATTCTCTCCATCCCCTCGATCCTGGGCTCACCTCCTCCAACTGACTAGTGTGACGACCCCCCCACTGTCTGCCGAATTCTTTCTCTTTGCTCTTGTTTTCCTTAATAGGATGTCGGTGGGCGGAGCCGGGAGGGTCGTCAGAGAAATGGGACACACCTGGGCCCGGGTGTGTCCCGGGATAAATACACCTCTTCCCCATTCATTGAGAAGACTCTCTCCATGCACACACAGTGTTAGATTTTGTTTGTGGCATTTTTTGTGGCCGTTTTATTTGTTTACTTTGGCACCTTTCATCACCCCTCATTATCACATCTACGCACGCAACCACTCACTTACACTACTGATTACTGACTACACACACCATAGTTCATTGTATTTAGGTTATTTCAGTTAATAAATATATTTTGTTATTCCTTATCTTCACGTTGTCTCCCTTTTTGTTACGGACTTCGAGCCGGACCGTGACCCTAGCACTCTGCTTTAAACATGGTCAAAGAGAAATGATATTGACATCCTTCTTTAGCATCTTTCTTCTTTCTCTTCTCCCTCCTTCCTTTCCTCCTCCTCCAGAGACACACAACGCAACACCGAGATGGTTGATCTCAACGTCGTAAGCCCCTCTTGGTTCATTGCTGGGGTGTTTAGTCTTATCTAATGGGGTTTATTTCACATTGAGGTCTGTAGCATTGTTTTGGTTTAGAGGCATTCCTTGTGTGTGTATAGAGGTCTGGTTGATGTGAGAGTTGACAGAGCTGGGCATTAGGCATCAGGCATCAGACAGGACATGGCCAGCCATGGGGTCTGCTGCTGTGCTCCTGTTTGTCTTCAATAAATCTGGAGATCTGGGGATCTGCAGGGCTGGATGGGGCTGAGGCTGGGAAGAGATGGCTAGTAGATAACCAACAGTACATCCTGATGTTAGAGTAGAGGACAGGAGATGTCAAAACTGTAGTGTTTGAGAGATAAGCAGCACACCTGGTTAAAATGATATGCACATGTTCAGTGCGTGATATTGGAAATATGTATCTGATCGGATGTGCATAGCTTAATTGGCAGGCCCTCATTGGTTGTTGGCCAGGGTATTCAAGTGTGCTACCTTTGAGAGGGTGCAGATGGACTCAGCTTGGAACCGGCTAGGTTGTATCTGATTTTAATGTTGGAAATTAACCGTCTTTGTGATGTTAATGCTTAATATTGTCGAGTTTCTCTTTACAATAACCAAAAATAACCCACTTCCTTTCACCGCAGCTGCAACAGATTGGCGACAAGGTTTTTGTCTGAAGGGGAACAGAGCGAGCAAGAAAGGTTTGAACAGTATTTTGCAGCTAATGGGCTCAAGTACAAAGATGATAAGTCAAAAGCCATTTTTCTGACGATTGTTGGCAGAAAGACTCACAATTTGTTAATGGACTTACATGCCATGTGCCACGGAAACCAAGTGAAAAAACGTTGACAGAGTTGGTCGCGCTGTTTAAAAGTCACTACGTACCAAGGACAAATTTTAGGACAAATTTTCATGCAAGGAGTCAACTCGAGGGAGAGTCGATTAGTGAGTACTTGGCTAGTTCATATTTTTAACACAGGGCTCAATTTCGCCTTTTTGAACCTGCAGTTATACAACCTCTGATATGACAAAAACCGCTGCACCTGTATCAACTTCCATTTTGAGTGTCACATCATCTACACTTATATACAAATATTACGGTTTAGTGATGTCTTTACCTGTATCTAATGCAAACAGTTCAGTTCCTTTTACATTACCCAACTCATAGTCAGTGGTTAAACGGCTGAGGTCCCTTTATCAGATGTCTGGCTCTCATGTGAGATGTAATGGTCATCACTCTGGGGCTTGAGTGCGACACAACGATCCTCTCTGTTGCAATGACGTTCTTGTCCTCTCTCTTGCTGGTGTGCGTTACCCTGGTGCTGATCATCATTGCTCCTCTCGTCTTCCTACAGTCCCAGTAAGGAGGCATCTTCCTCAGTAGCATCCAAGTGCTTGTTCCATTTCGCTTGCTTCATGTCATTCTTTCCCACTTGAAGCGAGTGGCATGTCCTGGCTATGTGTCCTTTCTTCTTGCACTCCCGACACTCAACATGTTTCCCTTTTCCCGCGCAACGGTAACATGGTTTACCTGTTGCCTTCCGTTTTCTTAGCAATGCTTTTCTTCTCGACTGCAAGTGCTAATGTTAAGTATTTTGTGTGAGCTGCGTTCAGTAAACGGTCTCGCAGCTTTGCACTTTTAATACCGCAAACAAATCTATCACTTAATGACTCTTAAAGAAACTGAGCTAATTTACATGTGGCTGATAGTTTTCTTAAAACTTCTTAGGGCTAGGCGTCCCGCCAGCGCGACACCTGTCGACAACTTCCGGTGAAATTGGAGGGCGCGCAATTCAAATAATAATCATAAAAATTATGGATATTAAACATCTAGGTACATACAAGTGTGTTATATCGGTTAAAAGCTTAAATTCTTCTTAATCTAACTGCATTGTCTGATTTACAATAGGCTTTACAGCAAACGCATGCCATGCGATTGTTTGAGGACAGCGCCCCACATCAAAATACTTTTCAACCAGGACAGGTTTCATAAATTCACAAATAGCAATTAAATATTCACTTACTTTTTGAAAATCTTCCTCTGATTTGCAATCCAAAGGGTCCCAGCTACAACATGTAGCGTTGTGTCGTTTTGTTAGATAAAATCCTTCTTTATATCCCAAAAAGTCAATTTAGTTGGCGCCATTGATTTGAGTAATCCACTCGTTCAACATGCAGAGAAAGGAATTCGAAAAACTACACCTAAACTTTGTTTCAACAAGTCAAAATATGTTTCTATTTATTCCTCAGGTACCCTAAAATGTAATTAAACTATAATATTTCATACGGAAAGAAGTATGTTCAATAGGAAAGCAAAATTAGCAGGTGCTAATTTTTGTCGCTCACTCAAACACAGATTTCCAAACGGGTGTCGTCGTACTAAAACTCATATTTCTTCTTCATTATTCAAGTTACAAGCCTGAAACCTGGAACAAAGACTGTTGTCATCTAGTGGAAGCCATAGGAATTCCAATCTGGGAGCTGGAATTGCATATGCCCCTACGCTTTCCATTGTAAGAGCATGGGCTCTCAATTTTTTTTTATTCTGGTTGGTTTTTCTTTGGATTTTCTCCTACCATGTCAATTGTGTTATAGTCTCATACATTATTTTAACATTTCTACACACTTCAAAGTGTGTTCTATCCAATAGTACAAATTATATGCATATCCTGGCTTCTGGGCCTGAGTAACAAGCAGTTTACTTTGGGCACGTCAGTCAGGCGGAAATTGAGGAAAAAGGACCCTAGCCTGATTAAACAGTCATGAGTCACTAGTTCTAAAAGGGAAAATCTCAGTCAATGTCAAGTGTAATGGGAGCACGAAAACTTTAGACTTGCTGGTGGTCAAGGTAAATGGTCCTTCCCTGCTGGGTAGAGACTGGATCAGTCAGTTGAAGCTAGACTGGTCACGTGTACACAGAGTAACAGCCGTAGAGACAGTAGAGGGTTTGTGTGAAAAATATTCCTCTGTGTTTCAGCCAGAGCTGGCAATAGTAAAAGGTATCACAGCCAAGAGACATGTAACTAAGTGTCATGCCCTGACCTGAGAGAGAGGGTTTGTTTCTCTATGTTGTTATGTCAGGGTGTGGGGTGGGCATTCTATGGTTTATATTTCTATGTTTTGGCCAGGTATGGTTTCCAATCAGAGGCAGCTGCCTATCGTTGTCTCTGATTGGGAACCATACTTAGGCAACCCTTTTCCCTCCTTGAGTTGTGGGATCTTATTTTTGTACTGCTGGTCAAGCCTGCACGACGTTACGGTCGTTGTCATTGTTTATTCTTTTGTTTGTAGTGTTCTGATTTATAATTCAAATACAAAGATGAACACTCACCACGCTGCGCTTTGGTCCACTCCTTTTGACGATCCTGACACTAAGGGGCTGTACCTAAGTTCTGCAAGCCTCGCCCTGTGCTGTATATATTCAGAGAAGCTGTTGAAAAACAGCTAGTCAAGTTGGAGTCAGAAGGGGTCCTTACTCATTTTTACATTTACATTTTAGTCATTTAGCAGACGCTCTTATCCAGAGCGACTTACATTTCATACATTTCATTTCATACATTATTTTGCATTTTTTTCCGTACTCCAGTTAACTACAGTGAATGGGCTGCTTCAATTGTGTGTATACCAAAAACAGACAAAACTGTAAGAATATGTGGAGATTACAAGGTAACTATCAATCCGTGGCTGGAAGTAGATCAGTATCTGTTACCAAAAACGCTGACAGGGGGTGAGAAGTAGACAAAGCTGGATTTGTCACAGGCATACCAGCAAGTACAACTAGAGGAGAGCTCTAAGCATTATCTCACCATTAATACCCATAAGGGGTTGTTTAAGGTCAACAGACCTTAAACAGCTCCAGCTATTTTTCAGAAAATGATGTATCAGATCCTACAAGGTATAGATGGGTAATCTGCTATCTTGATGATATACTTATCAGAAGAACAGAAGAACACATGAGAAATCTTGAAGAAGTGCTAAAAAGACAAAGTCTGCAATCTGAAAGGTTAAAAGTGAAACATTTTATTTCTTCCAGAATAGCGTAGCCAATCTAGGTCATGGGATAGATGCAGATGGGATACACCCCATGAAACAAAAAACTGAAGCTATTGAGAAGGCTACCATTCCTACAAACATCACATCATTTACAGATGACTTGCCAATCACTGCTAAAGATATAGCACTTGAAACTGAGCAAGATCCTGTATTGAAAATGGTTAAGCAGTATGGCGAAACCATGTACCAGACGAAGTCTTGATACTTTATCTCAAAATAAAGTTTGAACTTCCAATTCAGGATGACTGTATTCTTTGTGGTTACAGGGTGGTGAATACACAAAGCCTGCAAAGCAGACTACTGGCAGAACTACATGAGTGATATTGGGGTATATTTAAGATGCGCGTGTCGATTATTGGCAGCCCCCCGCACCTCTCTGATTCAGAGGGGTTGGGTTAAATGCGGAAGACATATTTCAGTTGAAGGCATTCAGTTGTACAACTGACTAGGTATCTCCCTTTCCCTCTTGATTAAAATATTGAAACTGAAGTAAGTCTCTGTGACATATGCAAGAAGCAGCGTAGCATGCCTGCAAGAGTGCCAGTACATACATGGAAATGGGCATCAGGTCCATGGGAGAGTGTCGCATAGAGTAGGCCAGAAGGCTAAACTGAAAAACCAAACCTCTTTCAAATAAAAAGATGGAGGAGCCGCTAAAGTACTTCTGTGCAAAGATGTTTATTTACATAGTGAATCTGGAAGAAAAACAACAGTACTGCCACCAAAAGTATGCATTATGGAACAGCTAAAAACAATGCTGCCCCATCAACAGCTCAATCCAAAATGGTCCCCCCCTTTGAAGTGAAAGAGAGGCTCCTTTTGTAGGGGAAGACCCTTCCATCAGAACATACCAAACACTAATTAATTAAGCATTTACCATCATCAAGGCCTACATTTTCCCCTCAGCTAAACATCATGAATTATATACAGTTGAAGTCAGAAGTTTACATACACTTAGGCCGGAGTCATTAAAACGCGTTTTTCAACCACTCAACAAATTGAAGAAACATCTCAAGACATCAGTCAGGAAGTGAAAGCTTAGTCACAAATGGGTCTTCCAAATGGACAATGACCCCAAGCATGCTTCCAAAGTTGTGGCAAAATGGCTTAAGGACAACAAAGTCAAGGTATTGGAGTGGCCATCACAAAGCCCTGATTTTTATTAGGATTAAATGTCAGGAATTGTGAAAAACTGAGTTTAAATATATTTGGCTAAGGTGTATGTAAACTTCCGACTTCAACTGTACATTGCACCTTTGCAATCCGTTTCTCATGATACAATATAACAATATAAACCATTTACAAAATCCAATCCCTACTGACATGGTGTCTTCCAATGTGCCCATTCACATGAATGAGCCATTCAGTACAGGCACTACAAAGCCATCCGATTACTGTAGCTTTGGTCCTTTCCCAGCATACCGGGAAGCTACAGAGATGGAGAGAGAGTAACAGAACCAAACAAACAGCGCATTCATCCATAACATTAATAAGTACAATAAACGTTGCTTAACCCTCCTGTTGTGTTCGTTTCATGTTAATTAATTCTGTGTTCCCAGTCCAAAATGACCACCCCATTATAGCTGATTATAAATCCATAATAATACACATATTATGATCTAATTTTGTGTTAGAACTATTTTCTATTTATGGCCTGTAGGCCTCATTGACCTGAGCTCATACAACTGTTTTTTGAGTAAAAAAAAGCATAATAAATTGATTATTTTGGCTATAACAAAAACTCAAATGAATCAAATTGTGCTATTTATCATAGACTACTTTGTGTCAAAGTTTAACAAGGACTCTCTCCTCCTGACCAGTGTCATGATCAAAGATATGATCATGAGCTTCACATACAGTATTGTTTGGTCATACAGTATTGTTTGGTCACAATTCATTCTGCAGCCACAGAATGAATTGTGAGCAAGGCCACAAAAAAAGCTTTTATATACCAGAGCTGCGAGAAAGTTCTATATATTATTGAAACAATGTTGCGATTGTTTGTGAGAATGCCAACAGGTGTGGTTCCCGTGGGGGAAAGATTCTATTGGGGAAAGGTTCCCGTGAGGGTTGCCATGGAAGCCAAGAAGGGGAGTGAGTGGTGTGTGTGTGTGCTCAAACACACATGCATGTGGGGGTCTGGGAGAGGAAGTGCATCCATCTGATGAATGGGCATGTGCATGAACTCAATTTTATACACTAATTGTAGTCTCACCCATTCATTTCTAAAGAACAGTCATTTTTGACCGGGAACACCAAAGGTGTACAAAAGTGAAATAAAACACCCAAAATGTAATGAAAATCATCAACATGTATTTTGTGTGTTCAGATGCCCTGTGTGGACAAAGTCATGGAACCTTATGACAATCAGATTAAATTAACTACATTTTTCAGAGAGAAAACGTGTAAATCGGTCCAATTCCACCGGAACACAGCAGGAGGGTTAACTTAACTCAATGACCTGCCACTATGTTTAACAGCAGAGAAAACCCCCTAAATAATATTTTTTCAACTTGAAATTTGATTACTTTTCCTAGAGTGACCCCAACATTAGAAAAAGTGAAACATCTCGTTGATTTATGTTCTTCAGGTTGTTGCTTTTTATCTATTATCTTATTTTATTCTTATTTATTGTTGTTGTTTACACGTTGTGGGTGGGGGCAATGGTTAAAAAAATGGGAGAAGAGTAGGATTTTGTAGTTGAATTCCTCATTCTACAGTATATAATAATATATCACTATGTTGCTAAAAAAGTTCAAGACTGTTATTGTTTCCTTTCAAACTACTTTCCGCACTCTTCTGCTACTTTCATAGGCTATACAAGTGCTATCTCTTGCAAAAAAAATATGTTTACACCTATGCAGTACCTTTAGCAATAATAATAATAAACCTCTACTTTAGTAAAGAAAACAATTATGACAGGTGTGTACGAATAAAAACGAGTGGTGTCCACTGATTAAATGCAGTCTTTCTGCATTGTGAAAAGGGAAAACCCAGATTTTCACAAAGTTTGTGATGAATGACAGGTTGTTTCTTCATGCAAAACCTTAGGACAAGGGGAGTATACAGAATGTTAAGACTACACAAGGGTTAAACATGAACACGTGTCTGTATATTCTTTATACCATAACAAACTGTAACTGATTGGGGGTAAGAGTAAAGTTTGTATTGTATGTACTAAGATAGCGAAGTTAACTTGTGTGTCGACCCACATTGCTAACGGAGCTGATAACGGAGCAGGGAGGGGGCGATGAGTGTGTGTGTGTTAGTGTACCAAATGCTGTCCACGGCCAGTGATGGACTTCTCCGTCACATTACCTTCCTCCTCTCCTGAAGCGACCAGGTTTGGGAGCCGGAATAGGTAGTCCGCCATGACGTTTTCTTTTCCTACCTTGTGACGGACACAGAACCTGAAGGGCTGGAGCTCCAGCTACCACCTGGTCATGCGAGAATTCCCATCCTTCATGGTCTTCCTCCCGTTTAGGTACGGCCCTTGCCACTGCGCAAGGAGCTTGCTGGTAGACGAGGGAAGGAGGAGCAGGACTTTCTGTCCTGGCTCGAACTCTCTGTGGTGAGCGTGCTGTTCATAACCTCTCTTCTGGGACTTCTGGGCTTGCTGAAGGTTTTCCCTAGCTTCCTCTCGGTACCAATCCAGCCTGTCTTGCATCTGGAGAACATACTGGACAATCCCCTGTCCCTAGGTAGCTACTGGGGGACCCTCCCAGTACTTCTTCAGCAGATCCAGTGGTCCCTGCACTGGCCACCCATAGAGGAGTTTGAATGGCAAGAAACCTGTCGACGCCTGTAAGCAAAAAGCAGAAAGGGTAACCACTTATCCCAGTCTTTACCAGTGTCGGCCGCAAACTTCCTCAGCATGTTCTTGAGCGTTTGATTGAACCTCTCTACGAGCCCATCCGTTTGGGGATGGTAGGGAGTGGTCCTCAAGCCTTTAATGCCCAGCTGTTGGTGGAGTTGAACTATCAGTCGCGAGGTGAAGTTTGTCCCTTGGTCCATCAGGATTTCATCTGGGATTCCTACACGAGAGAAGAGCTGAACAAGAGCACTGATTATTTTTGGAGTGGTTATGGAACGGAGTGGGAAGGCTTCTGGGAACCGGGTGGCATAGTCACAGATCATCAGTATATACTCGTAACCTGCGCTACTCTTCTCTAAGGGTCCAGCAATGTCCATTGCAATTCTCTTGAATGGGGTAGAGATCACCAGCAGTGAACATAGAGGAGCCCGGTCAGTCCTACGGACAGCACTAGTTTTCTGGCATGTGAGACATGTTTTGCAGTATGTTTGCACATCGGTATACATGGAGGGCCAAAAGAAAAGGGAGTCTGAGATAAATCTTATGTTGCCCTGGATGGCCTGCCCATGGAACTGTATGTAAAAGGTTGAGAACAAGTGATCTACAACTAGACAGCACCACTAACTTCCTGCTATCTGCTTCTGACCTAAGGTAGAGTAGTTGGTTGTCTACTGTGTAAATCCCCCCACATGAAGATTGGCTGTCCCCAGCTAAGGCCTTGTCAAACAAAAGTTTCAAGGTTGCATCAGACTTCTGAAGTGTAGCAAAATTCTGAGGAACATCCCATCCCACCTCTAACCCAGACACATCAGCAACAGGTACAGGGGTCCCCACATACTTCTCAAGACGCCGCTGGCATCGTGACTTTCTGGGCCCTTTGGTTCCCCCCTCGCACAGACTATCACACAAGTCAGGCAGGGTTTGTAAACCAGCTTTGGCCTGGGTACGAGTGACAACTGAGCATGTAACATGAACATCAGACTGGCAAACTGACTGCTGACCCCCCACACCTCCCAACAGATCAGAGATTACAGGCACATCGCTCACCTAAATCATCTCAAAAGGTAGCTTCTCCATTACCCCAACTTTGAGGAGATATTTCTGACCCTGAATCTCAACTGTGAGCTCAGCTGTGGGCTGCTGCGACTGGTCACCATGGACACATTGGATTAGTGTCTGGTGACCGTAATCAATGCCATTACATTTTCTGATCAAAAACAGGGAACTGACAGTGTCAATCATTGCAGTAAGACTTTTACCATTCACTTTCACATGTACCAAGACTGACCCTTCCCCACTCTGCCTATGCTGAACACCATCGCCCTCTCTGGGCACATAACAGTAATCTGAGAGCTTGGATTTACATAAGGGACACATTGAAGCTTTGCTTTACTGCTAACAGTAAAAACAGGTCAAGCCCCTCCCATCAGAGCGAACTGCATGATCGCTTACCTCCCTCCTCCCAGACACATACCCCCCATAGCACATACCCCCTTGTGTCTCTGAACTCCTTGGAGCGGGTGCTGCAGGTCGTGGTGGGCCCCCTTTATGTGCATTAAGGTACTGCAGTACAAGCTTGGTCGCCATAAGCCCATCCTTGGGCTCGTGCTCTCGAACCCAGGTTTGAATGTTGTGTGGGAGAACTTGTAGAAGTTGCTCGAGGATGACGACCTCACCAATCTCGTCCTGTGTCTTATCCTTCAGTCGACCCCATCGTTGGTAGAGGCCCTTGAGGCGGTGGTACGTCTACGTCGGAAACTCACCCGATGGCGTCGATGCTGCTCTGAAGCATTGATTGTTGGTCTCCAGGGAGATTTCACCAGCAGCACTTCCTTCAAGTCCTTGTAGATGTTGGACAACCCCTCATCCATTGCTGTGTACGCCTCTAAGGCCTTCCCGTGAACAATGGGACAAGCCTGCAGGCCCACTCTACCTCTGGCCACCGCCACGTCTTGGCCAGTCGCTCAAACCTCAGCTGGTAGTTTTCAATGTCCTCCCCCTGCTCGTAGGAAGGCATCTTCGGCTCCTTCCTCAGGAATGCTGGAGGGTGGATGTTAGCGCTGCTGGATTGGTCTCCTGGGGCTGGCCTCATCACTACTTGGGTATCCTGCTATGGAGTTGAAGTCCCTGCAGCGTCAAGCCTTTGTCTTCCTGGTGTTGGCAGACCCAATCTTGGGCTCTCACTGACGAATTCCGCTTGGTGAGGAGCTGTGACGATAGATTGGCGTAGGCCCCGGAACTCCTGCTTGAGGTCTTCGTCCCTCCTCTCAAGGCAGGCGAGAAGTTGCTGGAAAAGGGCAACCATGGTTTGGTGTGGTTCTGGTCCTCCAACTGCTCCTTCAGTTGGCTGGTCTTTTATGGCTGTATCTGGTGGTTCAACCGGCAGCTCAAGTGGTTCTGGTTGTGTTTGCCCCTTGGTCGGTGCCTAGTTTCTTATAATTGACCTCTTCTTCACCAGACGATCCAATGGTATTCCACCCAGTTTCAGTTGTAGGTAACTTATCTGACAGATGATACTGCTGCTAAGGACGCAACCCTGTATGCGTTCCTTTACATCTCTTTTTGTAATTCACTGATTTGCGGTGCACCATCCCACCGCTGCCATCATATGTCATGTAGAGTAGGCCAAAAGGCTAAACTGAAAAACCTAACCTCTATCAAATAAAAAGATGGCGGAGCTGCTAAAGTACTTCTGTTCAACGGTGTTTATTTACATAGTGAATCTGGAAGAAAAACAACAGTACTGGCACCAAAACTATGAATTATGGGACAGCTAAAAACAATGCTGCCCCATCAACAGCTCAATCCAAAATGGTCCCCCCTTTGAACTGAAAGAGAGGCTCATTTTGTAGGGGAAGCCCCTCCCATCAGAACATACCAAAAAATAATTAATTAACCTGTTATGGATAGGGGGCAGTATTTTCACGGCTGGATAAAAAACGTACCCGATTTAATCTGATTATTAGTCCTGCCCAGAAACTGGAATATGCATATAATTATTAGCTTTGGAGAGAAAACACTCCAAAGTTTCTGAAACTGTTTGAATGGTGTCTGTGAGTATAACAGAACTCCTATGGCAGGCAAAAACCTGAGATGCTTCTGTTCAGGAAGTACCCTGTCTGAACATTTCTTGCCCTTCTTTATTATCTCTATCGTTTACAAAGGATCTCTGCTCTTACGTGACACTTCACACGTCTCCAATGAGGTCTCATAGCCCGGGAAAAACAGGAATGACGTAATTCAAAGCCCTGGCTGAAACAAAGGAGAGCAAAAGCTAAGTGGTCACTCAATGGACTAAGCCTTAGGCGTGTGACACGCCCCGCCCCCGGCTTTCGGTTTTTTCCTCAGTTTACAGACAGGCAGATTCCCGGTCGGAATATTATCGCTTCTCTACGAGATAAATTGCATAAATATTGGTTTTAAACAGCGGTTGACATGCTTCGAAGTACGGTAATGGAATATTTAGAATTTTTTTGTCATATTTTGCGTCATGCTCGTGGCCGAGATTTAGCGTTGGGATAGTGTCTAGAAAGCACGAACAAAACGTCGCTGTTTGGATATAACGATGGATTATTTGGGACCAAACCTACATTTGTTATTGAAGTAGAAGTCCTGGCAGTGTATTCTGATGAAGAACAAGCAAGGTAAGAACATTTTTCTTGTAGGAAATGTGATTTTGGTGAAGGCTAAACTTGCAGGGTGTCTAAATAGCTAGCCCTGTAACGCCGGGCTATGTACTTACATTATTGCAAAATGTGCTTCATCCGAAAAGCTATTTTAAAATCGGACATATCGAGTGCATAGAGGAGTTCTGTATCTATAATTCTTAATATAATTGTTATGCTTTTTGTGAACGTTTATCATGAGTAATTTAGTAAAATCACCGGAAGTGTTCTGTGGGAATGCTAGTTCTGAACTTCACATGCTAATGTAAAAAGCTGTTTTTTGATATAAATATGAACTTGATTGAACAGACATGCATGTATTGTATAACACAATGTCCTAGGAGTGTCATCTGATGAAGATCATCAAAGGTTAGTGCTGCATTTAGATATGGTTTGGGTTTATGTGACATGATATGCTAGCTTGAAAAATGGCTGTGTGATTATTTCTGGCTGGGTACTCTGCTGACATAATCTAATGTTTTGCTTTCGCTGTAAAGCCTTATTGAAATCGGACAGTTTGGTTAGATAAAGGAGAGCCTTGTCTTTAAATAGCTGTAAATTAGTCATATGTTTGAAAAGTGTAAGTTTTCGGATTTAGAGGAGTTTGAATTTCGCGCCCCGCCCATCATTGGATATTGGAGCAATCGTTCCGCTAGCGGAACGTGTAGATGTAAGAGGTTTTAAGCAATTATCATCATCAAAGCCTACATTTTCCACTCAGCTAAACATCATGAATTATATACATTGCACCTTTGCAATCCATTTCTCATGATACAATATAACAATATAACCCATTTACAAAATCCCATCCCTACTGACATGATGTCTTCCAATATGCCCATTCACATGAACAAGCCATTCGGGACAGGCACTACGAAGCCAGACCGATTGCCGTAGGTCTGGTCCTTATCCCAGCATACCCGGAAGCTACAGAGACGGAGAGAGAGGAACAGAACCAAACAAACAACGCGCTCATCCATAACATTGTACAATAAACGTAGTACAATAAACGTTGCTTAACTTAAACATGAACGCTTGTCTGTATATTCTTTATACCATAACAAACTGTTACTGACGGGAGGTAAGAATTAAGTGTGTAACGTATGTACTAGCTTGTGTGTCGACCCACATTGCTAACGTAGCTGATAACGGAGCAGGGAGGGGGCGATGAGTACGTGTGTGTTAATGCACCAAATGCTGCCCGAAGCCAGTGATGGACTTCTCCGTCACAAAGAGAATTCACTTAGACTTTGCAGAAGACCACGAGCAAATGTTTTTGCTTATATGGATGCTTATGCCAGATGGACAGAAATTATAAGCATGCAGAGTACTACTTCAGCTAAAACTGTTGAGGTACTCAGAAATCTGTTTGCTTTCCATGTTCTGCCCCAGGAAGTAGTCACAGACGGTAGCGTCCCACCTGGCCAACATCCGGTGAAATTGCAGAGCGTGAAATTCAAACTACAGAATTATAAATATTTAACCTTCATAAAATCACAAGTGAAATACATCAAAATAAAACTTAATTTAACCTGTTGAGGACAGATGTTCCGCTAGCGGAACCCCGTTCCGCCTGCAGAACCCCTAGCCAACAGCCAATTGCATCGCACGGCACGAAATACAAAACCAACTAAAATACCACAATTCAATTTTCTCAAACAATCAACTATTTTACATCATTTTAAGCAAAACATTAGATTATGTTAGGAGAGTACATAGACACAAATAATCACACAGCCATTTTCCAAGCAAGCATATATGTCACAAAAACCCAAACCACAGCTAAATGCAGCACTAACCTGTGATGATCTTCATCAGATGACACTCCTAGGACATTATGTTATACAATACATGCATGTTTTGTTCAATCAAGTTCATATTTATATCAAAAACCAGCTTTTTACATTAGCATGTGATGTTCAGAACTAGCATACCCACCGGAAACTTCCGGTGAATTTACTAAATTACTCATGATAAATGTTGACAAAATACATAACAATTATTTTAAGAATTATAGATACAGTACTCCTTTATGCAATCGCTATGTCCGATTTTAAAATAGCTTTTCGGTGAAAGCACATTTTGCAATATTCTGAGTACATAGCTCGGCCATCACGGCTAGCTATTTTGACATCCGCCAACTTCGGGGTCACCTAAACTCAGAATTACTATTAGAAAAATTGGATTACCTTTGCTGTTCTTCGTCAGAATGCACTCCCAGGACTTCTACTTCAACAACAAATGTTGTTTTGGTTCCAAATAATCCATAGTTGTATCCAAATACCTCCGTTTTGTTTGTGCGTTCAGGTCACTATCCGAAGAGTAACGCGCGAGCGCATTTCGTGACAAAAACTTTCAAAATATTCCATTACCGTACTTAGAAGCATGTCAAACGCTGTTTAAAATCAATTTTGATGCTATTTTTCTCGTAAAATAGCGATAATATTCCAACCGGGCAACGTTGTATTCATTCAAAGACTGAAAGAAAAACATGGCGAGTTCTCGTGACCGCGCATCTCCAGTCTCACTGTCCCCAGGCTGACCACTTACAAACTCTGCTCCTATACTTTGCCCAGAGACAGCAGACACCCCATTCCACTTTCTGGCGGCTTTAGAGAGCCAATGGAAGCCTTAGAAAGTGTCACGTTACAGCACAGATGCTGTAATGTCGATAGAGATGCAACAGAAGGACTACAAATTGTCAGACAGGGCACATCTTGTATGGAATCTTCTCAGGTTTTGGCCTGCCAAATGAGTTCTGTTATACTCACAGACACCATTCAAACAGTTTTAGAAACTTTGGAGTGTTTTCCATCCAAATCTACTATTATATGCATATTCTCGTTTCTGGGCAGGAGTAGTAACCAGATTAAATCGGGTATGTTTTTTATCCGGCCGTGAAAATACTGCCCCCTATCCCAAAGAAGTTAACTTCTTGGTAATCCGGCCACTGTGTCAGATTTCAAAAAGGCTTTACGGTGAAAGCACATCGTGCGATTATCTGAGGACAGCGCCCCGCATACAAAAGCATGAAAAACATATTTCAACCAGGCAGTTGCGCCACGAAAGTCAGAAATAGTGATATAATAAATGCCTTACCTTTGTTAATCTTCTTCTGTTGGCACTCCAAAAGGTCCCAGATATATCACAAATGGTCCTTTTGTTCGATAATGTCCTTTTTTATATCCATAAAAACTCAGTTTAGCTGGCGCGCTTCAGTCAATAATCCACCCAGTTTCCCTCCATCAAAATGCATACAAAATGAATCCCAAACGTTATTAATAAACTTTTCCAAACAAGTCAAACAATGTTTATAATCAAACCTTAGGTACCCTAATACGTAAATAAACCATAACATTTAAGACAGAGAATCGTTATTGTCTTTACTGGAGAAAAATACCGAAGAATGCGCTCTCTTCCACGCGCTTGGAAACACTACAGCCAAAATGGGAGCCACCGAGAAAAACTACAATTTCTGGCAAATTTTTCCAAAAACCAGCCTGAAACTCTTTCTAAAGACTGTTGACATCTAGTGGAAGCCCTAGGAACTGCAATCTGGGAGGATTTCGCCTTGTAATAAAAGTGACAGCCATTGAAAATAGTGGTAGGCAGAATTATTTTTTTTTGGTATGGTTTGTCCTTGGGGTTTTGCCTGCCATATCAGTTCTGTTATACTCACAGACATAATAACAGTTTTAGAAACGTTGGAGTGTTTTCTATCCAAATTTACCAATTATATGCATATCCTAGCTTCTGGGCCTGAGTAACAGGCAGTTTACTTTGGGCACGCTTTTCATCCGGAAGTGAAAATACTGCCCCCTACCCAAGAGAGGTTAAAGAAACAGGCTCGTACACGACTGTCCCTGCTCAAACCGCAGTTCTCACCGAGGGAACAGACTGAGGGGTCACAAGTCAACAGTGACAAACAACAGAAGGTCAGATCCTTCTCTGTTGATCAAGACGTCTTGGTAAAGAGGAGAAAAATAGTTGAATGGTGATATAACTAATGTTCTGGGTCCTGTCACATACATGGTTAATGTTGAGGCTAACTGTGTGAAAAGACATGTGAATCAGATGTTAAACATCAAGAGAAGGAGACAAGGTGATGCACTTGCACAGGGAGATGGTTCTCTGTATGTAGGAGGATCTTGGGACTATGATGTTGATGACATTGATATGGACATTGAGCGTCAATGCGGTCAATGTGCCTCAGAGCACAGCTGCTGAAGCAGTTGAGATACCTCCACCACAGCCTCAGAATGTTGTTCTGAGACCCCATCCTGTCCAAAACAAACACCACCATAGAGGCTGGACTTGTAAAAGGACTACTGGAAAAATGCTGTTTATGTGAACAAAGAAATGTGTAACAAATGTATTATTATTATTATTTAATTTTTTAAACTTTATTTAACTAGGCAAGTCAGTTAAGAATATTTACAATGACGTCCTTCCAGAAGGCAGAAGCCCTACTGCGGGACGGGAGCTGGGATTAAAAAATTAAATAAATACAATTAAAATAAAGGACGACACACACATCACGACCACCACACTACATGACGAGAGACCTAAGACAACAACATAGCATGGCAGCTACACATGACAACACAGCATGGTAGCAACACAACATGGCAGCAGCATAACATGGCAGCAGCACAAAACATCATACAAATATGATTTGGCACAGACAACAGCACAAAGGGCAAGAAGGTAAAGACAACGATACATCACCCGAAGCAGCCACAACTGTCAGTAAGAGTGTCCATGATTGAGTCTTTGAATGAAGAGATGGTGATAAAATTGTCCAGTTTGAGTGTTTGTTGCAGCTCGTTGCCGTCACTAGCTGCAGCGAACTGAAAAGACGAACGACCTAGCAATGTGTATACTTTGGGGACCTTAAACAGAATGTGACTGGCAGAACGGGTGTTGTATGTATAGGATGAGGGCTGCAGTAGATATCTCAGATAGGAGGGAGTGAAGCCTAAGATAGTTTTATATATAAGCATCAACCAGTGGGTCTTGTGACGGGTATACAGAGATGACCAGTTTACAGCAGAGTATAGAGTGCAGTGATGTGTCCTATAAGGAGCATTGGAGGCAAATCTGATGGCCGAATGTTAAAGAACATCTAGCCGCTCGAGAGCACCCTTACCTGCCGATCTACAAATTACGTCTCCATAATCTAGCATGGGTAGGATGGTCATCTGAATCAAATCAAATCAAATGTATTTATATAGCCCATCTTACATCAGCTGATATCTCAAAGTGCTGTACAGAAACCCAGCCTAAAACCCCAAACAACAAAAAATGCAGGTGTAGAAGCACGGTGGCTAGGAAAAACTCCCTAGAAAGGCCAAAACCTAGGAAGAAACCTAGAGAGGAACCAGGCTATGAGGGGTGGCCAGTCCTCTTCTGGCTGTGCTGGGTGGAGATTATAACAGCACATGGCCTAAATGTTCAAATGTTCATAAATTACCAGCATGGTCAAATAATAATAATCATAGTAGTTGTCGAGGGTGCAACAAGTCAGTAACACAAGAGTAAGTGTCAGTTGGCTTTTTCATAGCCGATCTTTGAGAGTATCTCTACCGCTCCTGTTGTCTCTAGAGAGTTGAAAACAGCAGGTCTGGGACAGGTAGCACGTCCGGTGAATAGGTCAGGGTTCCAGCAGGTCTGGGACAGCAGGTCTGGGACAGGTAGCACGTCCGGTGAACAGGTCAGGCTTCCATAGCTGCAGGAAGAACAGTTGGAACTGGAGCAGCAGCACGGCCAGGTGAACTGGGGACCGCAAGGAGTCATTAAGCCAGGTAGTCCTGAGGCATGGTCCTAGGGCTCAGGTCCTCCGAGAGAGAGAAAGAAAGAAAGAAAGAAAGAAAGAAAGAAAGAGAGAAAGAGAGAATTAGAGAGAGCATATTTAAATTCATACAGGACACCGGAAAAGACAAGAGAAATACTCCAGACTGACCCTAGCCGCCCGACACATAAACTAGCATAAATACTGGAGGCTGAGACAGGAGGGGTCAGCAGTACTGTGGCCCCATCCGATGAAACCCCCGGACAGGGCCAAACAGGTAGGATATAACCCCACCCACTTTGCCAAAGCACAGCCTCCACACCACTGGAGGGATATCTCCAACCACCAACATACCATCCCGGGACAAGGCCGAGTATAGCCCACAAAGATCTCCGCCACGGCACAGCCCAAGGGGGGGCGCCAACCCAGACAGGAAGACCACGTCAGTGACTCAACCCACTCAAGTGACGCACCCCTCCCAGGGACGGCATGGAAGAACACCAGTAAGCCAGTGACTCAGTCCCCGTAATAGGGGTAGAGGCAGAGAATCCCAGTGGAAAGAGGGGAAACTGGCCAGGCAGAGACAGCAAGGGTGGTTCGTTGCTCCAGCCTTTCCGTTCACCTTCACCTCCCTGGGCCAGACTACACTTAATCATAGGACCTACTGAAGAGATATGTCTTCAGTAAAGACTTAAGGTTGAGACTGAGTCTGCGTCTCTCACATGGGTAGGCAGACTATTCCATAAAAATGGAGCTCTATAGGAGAAAGCCCTGCCTCCAGCTGTTTGCTTAGAAATTCTAGGAACAATTAGGAGGCCCGCGTCTTGTGACCGTAGCGTACGTGTAGGTATGTACGGCAGGACCAAATCGGAAAGATAGGTAGGAGCAAGCCCATGTAATGCTTTGTAGGTTAGCAGTAAAACCTTGAAATCAGCCCTTGCCTTAATAACAGGAAGCCAGTGTAGGGAGGCTAGCACTGGAGTAATATGATAAAATTTTTTGGTTCTAGTCAGGATTCTAGCAGCCGTATTTAGCACTAACTGAAGTTTATTTAGTGCTTTATCCGGGTAGCCGGAAAGTAGAGCATTGCAGTAGTCCAACCACAAAGGCATGGATGAATTTTTCTGCGTCATTTTTGGACAGAAAGTTTCAGATTTTTGCAATGTTACGTAGATGGAAAAAAGCTGTCCTTGAAACAGTCTTGATATGTTCTTCAAACGAGAGATCAGGGTCCAGAGTAACGCCGAGGTCCTTCACAGTTTTATTTGAGACGACTGTACAACCATCCAGATTAATTGTCAGATTCAACAGAAGATCTCTTTGTTTCTTGGGACCTAGAACAAGCATCTCTGTTTTGTCCGAGTTTAAAAGTAGAAAGTTTGCAGCCATCCACTTCCTTATGTCTGAGACAAAGGCTTCTAGCGAGGGCAATTTTGGGGCTTCACCATGTTTCATTGAAATGAATCAGGGTTAGTTTGGCAGCTGGGGTGAAAGAGGAGCGATTACGATAGAGGAAACCAAGTCTAGATTTAACTTTAGCCTGCAGCTTTGATATGTGCTGAGAGAAGGACAGTGCACCGTCTAGCCATACTCCCAAGTACTTGTATGAGGTGACTACCTCAAGTTCTAAACCCTCAGAGGTATTAATCACACCGGTGGGGAGAGAGGCATTCTTCTTACCAAACCACATGACCTTTGTTTTGGAGGTGTTCAGAAGAAGGTTAAGGGCAGAGAACATTTGTTGGACACTAAGAAAGCTTTGTTCTAGAGTGTTTAACACAAAATCTGGGAAGGGGCCAGCTGAGTATAAAACTGTATCATCTGATATAAATGAATGAGAGAGCTTCCTACTGCCTGAGCTATGTTGTTGATGTAAATTGAAAAGAGTGTGGGGCCTAGGATCGAGCATTGGGGTACTCCCTTGGTGAAAGGCATTGACTGAGACAGCAGATTTTCTGACTTTATACACTTTATACACTGCACTCTTTGAGATAGGTAGTTAGCAAACCAGGCCAAAGACCCCTCAGAGACATCAATACTCCTTAGCCAGCTCACAAGAATGGAATGTTCTACCTTATCAAAAGCTTTGGCCAAGTCAATAAAAATATCAGCACAACATTGCTAAGAATCAAGGGCAATGGTGACGTCATTGAACACCTTTAAGGTTGCAGTGACACATTCATAACCTGAGCGGAAACCAGATTGCATACCAGAGAGAATACTATAGACATCAAGAAAGCCAGTCAGTTGATTAGTGGCAAGTTTGTTTCAACACTTTTGATAAACAGGGCAAAATAGAAACGGACCTAGAACAGTTGGGATCAGCTTAATCTCCCCCTTTAAATAAAGGATGCACTGTGGCTGCCTTCCAAGCAATGGGAACCTCCCCAGAGAGGAGAGTTGGTTAACCTGTTTGGGATAGGGGGCAGTATTGAGAATTTTGGAAAAAATATGTGCCCATTTTTAACTGCCTCCTACACCAACTCAGAAGCTAGAATATGCATATTATTGTTCAGGTTTGGATAGAAAACACTCTGAATTTTCTAAAACTGTTTGAATGGTGTCTGTGAGTATAACAGAACTCCTATGGCAGGCAAAAACCTGACAAGGTTTCATGCAGGAAGTACCCTGTCTGACAAGGAGTCGTGCGTCTTGCATCTGTTTATTGAAAAGTAAGGATCTTAGCTGTAACGTGACAATTCCCAGGGCTCCGATAGGCTCTCAGAACCCGGGAAATACCTGAAGGTTGACGAGGCAGCCTCAGGCTGAAACACATTATCGCCTTTGGTAAGTGGCGGATCAGAGGACCTTTGAATGAGGCGCGTGCACGATTCGCTCCTGAGGAGAAATTTAATTCGGCTGTTTAGGCTCAATGCATATTCCTGGTCGGAATATTATCGCTTTTCTACGAGATAAATGGCATAAAAATTGGTTTTAAACAGCAGTTGACATGCTTCGAAGTACGGTAATGGAATATTTAGACATTTTTTGTCACGCCAATGCGCCATGCGCGAGACCGTGATGTAGCATTCTGATAGTGTCTAGAACTCACGAACAAAACGTCGCTGTTTGGATATAACGATGGATTATTTGGGACCAAACCAACATTTGTTATTGAAGTAGAAGTCCTGGCAGTGTATTCTGACGAAGAACAAGCAAGGTAAGAACATTTTTCTTATAGGAAATGTGATTTTGGTGGAGGCTGACCTGGGTGGGTGTCTAAATAGCTAGCCCTGTGATGCCGGGCTATGTACTTAGATTATTGCAAAATGTGCTTCATCCGAAAAGCTATTTTAAAATCGGACATATCGAGTGCATAGAGGAGTAATGTATCTATAATTCTTAAAATAATTGTTATGCTTTTTGTGAACGTTTATCGTGAGTAATTTAGCAAACTGTTAGTAAATTCCCCGGAAGTTTGCGGGGGTTATGCTTTTTCTGAACGTCACATGCTAATGTAAAAAGCTGTTTTTTGATATAAATATGAACTTGATTGAACAGACATGCATGTATTGTATAACACAATGTCCTAGGTGTGTCATCTGATGAAGATCATAAAAGGTTAGTGCTGCAGTTAGCTGTGGTTTGGGTTTATGTGACATGATATGCTAGCTTGAAAAATGGGTGTCTGATTATTTCTGGCTGGGCACTCTGCTGACATAATCTAATGTTTTGCTTTCGTTGTAAAGCCTTTTTGAAATCGGACAGTGGGGTTAGATTAACGAGATTCTTGTCTTTAAATAGCTGTAAAATAGTCATATGTTTGAGAAATTGAAGTAATAGTATTTCTAACGATTCAAAAATCGCGCCACTGGATTTCAGTGGCTGTTACGTAGGTGGGACGAGTTCGTCCCACATGCGCCAGAGAGGTTAAAAAGGTCATAGATAGGCTTGGTGATGATAGGGGCAGCAACCTTAATTAAAGAAGAAAGGGTCTAAACCATCTGACCAAGATATGTTTTGGGGGTCAATTTTAAAGAGCTCTTTTAGCACCTCAGACTCAGTGGCTGCCTGCAGGGAAAAACTTTGTAGTCGGGGCAGGAGAAAAAAGATGGGAGGAGTATCGGTGCTAGTCGCATTAGAAGGGGTGGGAGGTGAGGAAATGTTGGACGCAAGGAGGCCTGGCTGAGTCAAATAGGATTCCTGACTTAATTCCTGCGGACCTGGTGTCCGGTAATTCCCCGTCTAGTCCTTGTGACTTATCTTTGACCCTTTTCTCAAATTGTTCTCGCTTAACTTCTTGGGGCTATGTGGGACGTTAGCGTGCCACCCGTGGCGCACCCTATCAACAGCAGGTGCATTTCAAGAGCGGCAAATTTGAAACCAAATAAATGTCAAAATTCAAATTTCTCAAACATACAACTAACTTACACCCTTTGAAAGATAAACATCTCCTTAATCTAACCACGTTGTCCGATTTCAAAAAGGTTTTACGGGGAAAGCATAAAGTTAGGTTATGTTAGGAGAGTACATTGACAATAGCTGTGTGTAATGTATTGTCGATTCAAAGACAGGCGTCACCAAAACCATAAAATCAGCTAAAATGATGCACTAACCTTTTACAATCTCCATCAGATGACACTCCTAGGACATTATGTTAGACAATGCATGCATTTTTAGTTCTATCAAGTTCATATTTATATCTAAAAACAGCGTTTTACTATGGCGTTGATGTTCAGGAAATCGTTTCCCTCCAATACCGGCAGTCAAGTCATGACAACAAAATAATGAATTAATATTAGAAAACATTGGTAAAATATTATATTGTCATTCAAAGAATTATAGATTTACATCTCTTGAACGCAATCGACTTGCCAGATTTAAAATTAACCTTACTGGGAAATCACACTTTGCAATAATCTGAGCACTGCGCCCAGAAAAATATGCATTGCGATACAGACTAACCGCCATGTTGGAGAGATCTAAAATCGAAAATACTATGTAAATAATCCATTACCTTTGATTCTCTTCATCAGATGTCACTTCCAAAGAATCCCAGGTCCATAACGAATGTAGTTTTGTTCAAAAAAGCTCATCATTTATGTCCAAAAAGCTCCGTGTTGTTAGCACATGATCTAAGCCAGCCGGACTTCACTTCACGAACGGAAAAAATATATTTACGTTTGTTCAAACATGTCAAACGTTGTATCACATAAATCATTAGGGCCTTTTTTAACCTCTCTGGGGTATGTGGGACGATTTCGTCCCACCTACGTAACAGCTACTGAAATTCCAGTGGCGCGATTTTTGAATCGTTAGAAATACTATTACTTCAATTTCTCAAACATATGACTATTTTACAGCTATTTAACCTCTCTGGGCTATGTGGGACGATTTCGTCCCACCTACGTAACAGCCACTTCAATCCAGTGGCGCGATTTTTGAATCGTTAGAAATGCTATAACTTCAATTTCTCAAACATATGACTATTTCACAGCTATTTAAAGACAAGAATCTCGTTAATCTAACCCCACTGTCCGATTTCAAAAAGGCTTTACAACAAAAGCAAAACATTAGATTATGTCAGCAGAGTACCCAGCCAGAAATAATCACACAGCCATTTTTCAAGCTAGCATATCATGTCACATAAACCCAAACCATATCTAAATGCAGCACTAACCTTTGATGATCTTCATCAGATGACACACCTAGGACATTGTGTTATACAATACATGCATGTCTGTTCAATCAAGTTCATATTTATATCAAAAACCAGCTTTTCACATTAGCATATGACGTTCAGAACTAGCATTCCCACCGAACACTTCCGGTGATTTTACTAAATTACTCACGATAAACGTTCACAAAAAGCATAACAATTATTTTAAGAATTATAGATACATTACCCCTCTATGCACTCGATATGTCCGATTTTAAAATAGCTTTTCGGATGAAGCACCTTTTGCAATAATCTAAGTACATAGCCCGGCATTACAGGGCTAGCTATTTAGATACCCACCCAGTTCAGCCTCCACCAAAATCACATTTCCTATAAGAAAAATGTTCTTACCTTGCTTGTTCTTCATCAGAATACACTGCCAGGACTTCTACTTCAATAACAAATGTTGGTTTGGTCCCAAATAATCCATCGTTATATTCCAACAGCGACGTTTTGTTCGTGAGTTCTAGAATGCTTCTTCGCGGTGTCGCGCATGGCGCATTGGTGTGTCAAAAATGTCTAAATATTCCATTACCGTACTTCGAAGCATGTCAACCGCTGTTTAAAACCAATTTTTATGCCATTTATGTCGTAGAGAAGTGTTAATATTCCGACCGGGAGTATGCATTGAGCCTAAACAGCCGAATAAAATTTCTCCTCAGAAGCGACTCATGCACGCGCATCATTGAAAGGTCCTCCGAGCATCCACTTACAAAAGGCGATAATATATTTCAACCTGAGGTTCCCTCGTAAACCTTCAGTTATTTCGCGGGCTCTGAGAGCCTATTGGAGCCCTGGGAATTGTCACGTTACAGCTAAGATCCTTACTTTTCAATAAAAAGAGGTAAGACGCACGACTCCTTGTCAGACAGGGTACTTCCTGCTTGAAGCCTTGTCAGGTTTTTGCCTGCCATAGGAGTTCTGTTATACTCACAGACACCATTCAAACAGTTTTAGAAAATTCAGAGTGTTTTCTATCCAAACCTGAACAATAATATGCATATTCTAGCTTCTGAGTTGGTGTAGGAGGCAGTTAAAAATGGGAACATATTTTTTCCAAAATTCTCAATACTGCCCCCTATACCAAAGAGGTTAAAGACAAGAATCTCGTTAATCTAACCCCACTGTCCGATTTCAAAAAGGCTTTACAACGAAAGCAAAACATTAGATTATGTCAGCAGAGTGCCCAGCCAGAAAAAATCAGACAGCCATTTTTCAAGCTAGCATATCATGTCACATAAACCGAAACCACAGCTAAATGCAGCACTAACCTTTTATGATCTTCATCAGATGACACACCTAGGACATTGTGTTATACAATACATGCATGTCTGTTCAATCAAGTTCATATTTATATCAAAAAACAGCTTTTTGCATTAGCATGTGACGTTCAGAAAACGCATAACCCCCGGCAAACTTCCGTTGAATTTACTAACAGTTTGCTAAATTACTCACGATAAACGTTCACAAAAAGCATAACAATTATTTTAAGAATTATAGATACATTACTCCTCTATGCACTCGATATGTCCGATTTTAAAATAGCTTTTCGGATGAAGCACATTTTGCAATAATCTAAGTACATAGCCCGGCATTACAGGGCTAGCTATTTAGATACCCACCCAGGTCAGCCTCCACCAAAATCACATTTCCTATAAGAAAAATGTTCTTACCTTGCTTGTTCTTCATCAGAATACACTGCCAGGACTTCTACTTCAATAACAAATGTTGGTTTGGTCCCAAATAATCCATCGTTATATCCAAACAGCGACGTTTTGTTCGTGAGTTCTAGAATGCTTCTTAACCTCTTTGGTATAGGGGGCAGTATTGAGAATTTTGGAAAAAATATGTTCCCATTTTTAACTGCCTCCTACACCAACTCAGAAGCTAGAATATGCATATTATTGTTCAGGTTTGGATAGAAAACACTCTGAATTTTCTAAAACTGTTTGAATGGTGTCTGTGAGTATAACAGAACTCCTATGGCAGGCAAAAACCTGACAAGGCTTCAAGCAGGAAGTACCCTGTCTGACAAGGAGTCGTGCGTCTTACCTCTTTTTATTGAAAAGTAAGGATCTTAGCTGTAACGTGACAATTCCCAGGGCTCCAATAGGCTCTCAGAGCCCGCGAAATAACTGAAGGTTTACGAGGGAACCTCAGGTTGAAATATATTATCGCCTTTTGTAAGTGGATGCTCGGAGGACCTTTCAATGATGCGCGTGCATGAGTCGCTTCTGAGGAGAAATTTTATTCGGCTGTTTAGGCTCAATGCATACTCCCGGTCGGAATATTAACACTTCTCTATGACATAAATGGCATAAAAATTGGTTTTAAACAGCGGTTGACATGCTTCGAAGTACGGTAATGGAATATTTAGACATTTTTGACACGCCAATGCGCCATGCGCGACACCGCGAAGAAGCATTCTAGAACTCACGAACAAAACGTCGCTGTTTGGATATAACGATGGATTATTTGGGACCAAACCAACATTTGTTATTGAAGTAGAAGTCCTGGCAGTGTATTCTGATGAAGAACAAGCAAGGTAAGAACATCTTTCTTATAGGAAATGTGATTTTGGTGGATGCTGACCTGGGTGGGTATCTAAATAGCTAGCCCTGTAATGCCGGGCTATGTACTTAGATTATTGCAAAATGTGCTTCATCCGAAAAGCTATTTTAAAATCGGACATATCGAGTGCATAGAGGGGTAATGTATCTATAATTCTTAAAATAATTGTTATGCTTTTTGTGAACGTTTATCGTGAGTAATTTAGCAAACTGTTAGTAAATTCACCGGAAGTTTGCGGTGGTTATGCTTTTTCTGAACGTCACATGCTAATGTAAAAAGCTGGTTTTTGATATAAATATGAACTTGATTGAACAGACATGCATGTATTGTATAACACAATGTCCTAGGTGTGTCATCTGATGAAGATTATAAAAGGTTAGTGCTGCATTTAGCTGTGGTTTGGGTTTATGTGACATGATATGCTAGCTTGAAAAATGGGTGTCAGATTTTTTCTGGCTGGGCACTCTGCTGACATAATCTAATGTTTTGCTTTTGTTGTAAAGCCTTTTTGAAATCGGACAGTGGGGTTAGATTAACGAGATTCTTGTCTTTAAATAGCTGTGAAATAGTCATATGTTTGAGAAATTGAAGTTATAGCATTTCTAACGATTCAAAAATCGCGCCACTGGATTTCAGTGGCTGTTACGTAGGTGGGACGAGTTCGTCCCACATGTACTAGAGAGGTTAACGGTCCTGCGCATGGCGCATTGGCGTATCAAAAATGTCTAAATATTCCATTACCGTACTTCGAAGCATGTCAACCGCTGTTTAAAACCAATTTTTATGCCATTTATGTCGTAGAGAAGTGATAATATTCCGACCGGGAGTATGCATTGAGCCTAAACAGCCGAATAAAATTTCTCCTCGGGAGCGACTCGTGCACGCGCCTCATTCAAAGGTCCTCTGAGCATCCACTTACAAAAGGCGATAATCTGTTTCAACCTGAGGCTCCCTCGTAAACCTTCAGGTTTTTCGCGGGCTCTGAGAGCCTATTGGAGCCCTGGGAATTGTCACGTTACAGCTAAGATCCTTACTTTTCAATAAAAAGATGCAAGACGCACGACTCCTTGTCAGACAGGGTACTTCCTGCTTGAAACCTTGTCAGGTTTTTGCCTGCCATAGGAGTTCTGTTATACTCACAGACACCATTCAAACAGTTTTAGAAAATTCAGAGTGTTTTCTATCCAAACCTGAACAATAATATGCATATTCTAGCTTCTGAGTTGGTGTAGGAGGCAGTTAAAAATGGGAACATATTTTTTCCAAAATTCTCAATACTGCCCCCTAGCCCAGACAGGTTAACCAGAACATGAATAAAATTCAAGGCGGACCATTGGGTTCTCTTTTAAAACATTTCGGAATGAGAGTACCCAACATGAACTCGCGCGCCAGGTGTCTAATGGGCCATCACCGTTCCAAGGCTCTTCTTCGGTCAGATCTCAAAGTAGAAGACTCAAAACACTTTGTAAAGGCTGGGGACATCTTGTGGAAGCAATAGGAAGTGCCAAAACATTCCTCAGCCCCTTTGTTTTTCAATGGTATAGGCTTAAAGTCAATTCAACACATCAGGTATCCACTTCCTGTCAGAATCTGTCTCAGGGTTTTGCCTGCCAAATGAGTTCTGTTATACTCACAGACACCATTCAAACAGTTTTAGAAACTTTAGGGTGTTTTCTATCCATATATAATAAGTTTTATTTTATCCAGCCGTGAAAATACTGCCCCCTATACCCTAACAGGTTAATGTGATAGAATTGGATTTCTGTACCAAGCTTCACTCAGCCATCGGCACGCCCCCCAAGGGACACAGACAGGACCAGGCGTCATTTGACAAGCCTGTTCAAGGGTCACTATAAAACTTTACCCTAATTTACATTTCTCCAGACCAGGCCTCCACTCCATGGCCAGTAGGTTTTACCATCCAATTCCTCTACTGAAAGTGAACTACACCACGTGGTTCACTTTTAGACTATCGAGACCGACAGAATAAGAACAAGTCCCACCTACGTAACAGCCACTGAAATCCAGTGGCGCGATTTTTGAATCGTTAGAAATACTATTACTTCAATTTCTCAAACATATGACTATTTTACAGCTATTTAAAGACAAGAATCTCGTTAATCTAACCCCACTGTATCTGTGTATTTGTCAATGTTACTCTATTGGGAGGTAATACGGTCGGCATTTGATTGTGAGGTATTCTAGGTCGGCTGAACAAAAGGACTTGAGTTTCTGTATGTTATCACAATCACACCATGAGTGGTTAATCATGAAACATACACCCTTGCCTTTCTTCTTTCTGGGGAGTTCTTTATTCCTGTCTGGACAATATACTGAGAACCCAGCTGGCTGTATGGACACACAGTATATCCCGAGAGAGCCATGATGTCTCTCTGGAAGGAGATTCTCGCCCTGAGCTCATCTAGCTTATTATCCTGAGACTGAACATTAGCGAGTAATATGCTCGGCAGCGGTCATGGTGTGCGTGCCTCCTGAGTCAGACTGGAAGTCCACTCTGAATACCTCTTCTCTGCTGGCGGTGTTTTGGATCAGTCTCTGGAATCAGTTCAATTACCCTGGGGGTACTAACAAAGGATCCAATTTGGGAAAGTCGTATAACCGGTTGTAATGCTGGTGAGTTACCACCACTCTGATATCCGAAAGTTCTGCCTGTCTACTTATTAATTTAACCTTTATTTATCTAGGCAAGGCAGTTACAATAAACGCTAACACGGACGACGCTGGGCCAATTGTATGCTACCCTATGGGACTCCCAATCATGGCCTTTTGTGATACAGCCTGGAATCGAACCAGGGTCTAAGGCACTGCAGTGACACCTTTAGTACTGAGATGCAGTGCCTTAGACTGCTACACCACTCGGGAGGCTGTATGTAATAACACAAAATTAGGGCTAATATTGAAATAACACACCAAAAAAACAAAATACTGCAAAGTTGCCTAGGAGCTAGAAGCAGAGCTGCCCTAACTGTCGGCGCCCTATCTGATGCCGGTTAGAGAGAGCGGAGAATCTTCTCCATCTCTGATGTGTTAGCTGTACATTATCAGTCTCATGGTCGAGACTCATTATCTCCCAAACCTCCCTCTGGACCTTGCTACCCCAGATAGCTCCCCAACCTGGTTATAGTCCCCATTAATTTAAGTTAATATAACCCAAATCATCATATAAATGACATCCAAATGAGATGGCGTGATTTAACAAGTTTTTTATTTTTTGTTTTTTAAAGCCTCATAGAATAATTTTTATGCGATTGGGATTGCAATATAACATTGTAATGATTTTGGTCTCTCGAGTTAATGTTTTTTTTTAAACGGTTCCACTTCTATTAGCAATTAAAGGCACAATTATGAATGTTTACTTGATTGATTCCGCAGAGTAATTGCGTTTAATTTCAGATTCCAACCTCTGTCTCTTTCTCCCTCCCTCCCTCCCTCCCCTCATTTAAGAAAGAAAAAAAAGTTTATCTCTTGAACGCAACTGTGTTTATCCTTAAGACAATGGCTGAGAGCATAAAGGGAGTGTTTGTGATGTCGTAATACGTTGTCTAATCCGTGCTGGGATCATTACTAAGTGTCCGTGAGTGGGTAAACACACACACACACACACACACACACACACACACACACACACACACACACACACACACACACACACACACACACACACACACACACACGTCCCCCCACCCTTCACTAGGGAAATTAAAGAAAATGAAAGCCAATGTCAAATCTACTCTGTTATTAGTGTATTATTGCTTCATTTCTCCCTCATCCTTTTCATTAAATAACATCCTGAAAAATAAATCAAGTAGTAGAAGTGAGGTTTTTTTGTATTGAGATGTATTGGATGTAATTGTGTTAAGGGGCCAGCCTATAGATCACAGGATGTCCTATGATCAGAGTATGTAGATACCACTGTATGGAGTGGTTAATCATGGTGAAATCTACTGTACCTACGACCTACAATGGATTCCTTTACCACTTTGACATGGCTAACGTTTCCCTGAAATACGTATATAGCGATCGAGGAAACGGATGGGCTGTGGGATGACACATCAAAGAGAGGGTGATGGGCATTTGTGTGACCCAGATTCACTGTGGTGAGGTATAGGCCCAATTATATCACTGACGGAGAAAGGCTGTGTGTGTTAGTGTGCATGTGTGTGTGTGTGTGTCTGCCAGAGGGTGTGGAGCCACTGCGTTAATTAGTATATCACCATAATCTAACGTAAAAGAACTCATCCAACACAACAAACGCCTCTCACGCAGAGACACAATCTAATCCCCAGCTAAATTGGAAGCAATCTATGCAACAGCAAGCCATTCACTATCGAGAAACATAATATGTATAAGGACAATAAACTCAGGCAACTACTGTATCTTCAACAACAGGTTCCTTCACATACTGTTGTTGCAAACTTATGAAGCAACAACTTTATACAAAGCATGAAAAGAGAGAAAAACAGTGATGCACACTTGTTTGTGGAGGACAGGGGAGAGAAAGGTACATAAGGAGGAGGGCAAATGACAGAGAGAATACCACCTGTAGAGGAGGGAAAGTAAAGAGAGAGGCAGAGTTGGAGGAGAGATAGCAGGATAGAGAGATGGAGAGGAGAGACAACAATGCTCTCCGTTCTGACTCCCCGGGGGTGACTGGAGGCACATTCACACGGGGTGCTGCAGACGGCTGATGAAGAAGGCGCATGTTAGGATGAGCGAGTGAAAGAAGAAGAAAAAAAAACAAGAAAAAGAGAGGAGGAGGAAGAATCATGCAAAGAAAGGAAACGACGAGAAAAACAATTTTGAAGGAATCAGGTTATGATATGATGTATTTTTTCTGTTTGTTGTTTTATTTCCCATCTCTCAGGTTTATTATTGTTTCCTGTGCAAAGCTGATCTCATGCATACAGTCAACTGCCAGTCAACCCTCCACTGGCAATAATGACTACTGCTTGCTGCCAGGGTAGGCTAGGAATTCATTCCCATTCTAGAGCCGTTATTCATATTAAAGCAAGCAGGGATATAAGAGGGAGAGTTCTTATTGAAGTCCCACCCTGCGCCACCCTTCCACCTGGTCTCTCCTGCTCTCCATCCGCCAGTCGCCTCATCCCTTCATCCCACTGATGCTTCAGCTTAAAAAACTAGGGAGCATAGCCAACGCTCTCATTTGGATAAAATACTGCCAGTTATTCACCCATCAGAGAGAGAGAGAGAAAGAGAAAGAGAGAGAGGGTGAGAGAAAGAGAGGGGGGAGAGAAAGAGAGGTTGGCATAGATAGATGAAAGAAAGATGAAGATACTCTGCAACATGGAGAGAAAGACAGGAAGAGATGTGAAAATAGAGGGGGAGAAAAGGAAGACAGTTCCATGGACAGCCCAGATGGATCCTTCTGGTGTGATGTGTGTGGGTCGGACATTATCCGTTACCCAGTCTGCCCATAGGACTGGGCCTGGGCTCATCTCTCACTAAAAGTTGGCCCAGAGCTCCTCTAATTGGCTCAAACATCGCTGCTATATTTCCGTAGGCCTGTCAGAGAGGAGCTAGTGAAGCATGGTGAAGCATGACTCCATAGGGAACCTCCATAGCGAAGGTCTATATGAATCCCTTTGGATGTGGTGGGTTCTATTGCATTGGAGAAACCTTGAACGGGTCAGGAGAAAATTAAACCCTAGATATTTCCCTTTCTAACTCCTTCAGACTTTACTTAGTGTCTGATCCGATATTTGTTTGTACATTTAACCTTTATTTAACAAGGCAAGTCAGTTGAGAACAAATTCTTATTTACAATGACTGTCTAGCTCGGCCAAACCCTAACCCGCACGATGCTGGGCCAATTGTGCGCCGCCCTATGGGACTCCCAATCACGGCCGGTTGTGATACAGCCTGGAATCAAACCAGGGTCTGTAGTGACGCCTCTAGCACTTAGATACATTGACTTAGACCGCTGCGCCACTCGGGTCACCCATATGCATAGTCTACTATCCTCTCCTGTCTTTTTTCTCTCTTCGTCATCCCTCTGTCATTGCTATACCTCCACCTCTTCATTTACCTAACATCAATATTGTTGTTCTTGCATTCTCTCCTTTTTTTCTCTCATCATCAATCATTCTTCCATCTCCCACACCTCTTCTTCCTCTGATCTGTCTATCCCTTAATCCTTCCTTCATCTCTCCAACATTGGTGTCCCCCTTCTTCTCTGTTCTCACACCTCCACCTCTCTATCCCTTCCTCAACTCTTTCATGCTTCTTCTAACATCCCCACTGTTCTTTTCATCCACTCCTCTCTTTCTCCTCTCTCCCTCAACCCCATTTCTATCTATCTTCTCTTCTTGACCCATTATCCTCTCATTACAGTTCTTCTCTCGTCTGTCAATCGTCCTTTCCTCCTCTGGCCTCTTCATCACTGCTATTCTCTCCTTTGTTTGTCATTCCTAATCTCTCCGTCTTCTGATAATTCTATAAACTGTGATTTTCTACTCTTTTCTTCTCTTCTCTACTCCTCTCCTCCCTCTATCATTGACCCTGTCGTCAGAGATGAGAGCAGATATCACCACATCTCTCTTGCACATTTACCTTCGTTCAGCCAGAATCATTTCTTCCTAATAATGTTTTTATTGGGTGTCATAAATGCCTGCTTCCTGGATCTCTGGGCCAATATTTGCTTAATTATTCTGCCGCTGATATTGCCTTTTAATGAAATTTGAAATATAATAAAGAAATTGTATTAACGAGAACACACAACATTAATATACTCTGACACTCTAACTGATTATATACTGTAAGCCTCTCTTCTGCAGCCCGTGGAGAAATCACAGAGTTTAAGAACAGTCTGCTAAATGCCACTTAATTATGAGATAAGACCACCAGACACACAGACGCATAGAAGCACACACACACACACGCACACACACACACACACACACACACACACACACACACACACACACACACACACACACACACACACACACACACACACACACACTCTGACACACAGAGAAGCACCACACAGATGTGCATGCACGCTGAAATCCCTCCGATATAGAGAGCTTTCCTCAAAGGGGAGGTTTCCCATGCATCATTAAAAAGATTTACATTCAATAAAATCTCTATAATTCCTTACTTATTATGAATTAATAATGAATGAATTTTACTGATAACGATATTATCCCTCATCATCTAGTAATAACACATGCATAATTGTATATTTTTATCAATGAACTTCTGATTGTTCTTCTCTGTCTGCAACAAGTTCAACTAAACATGTCTGAACTCAACCAAGCATGACCACACAGAACCTACTAAAATAAAGTGATCAAGTGGTGCAAGTAACAATAAAACACAAGTTGCCTCTACAGGGGTAATTGAATCTTGCTGACATTTTTTTAAAACTAGGCAAGTCAGTTAAGAACAAATTCTTATTTACAATAACAGCCTACCAGCGAACAGTGGGTTAACTGCATTGTTCAGGGGCAGAACGACAGATTTTTACCTTCTCCGCGCTGGGATTCAATCCAGCAACCTTTCAGTTACTGGCCCAATACTCTAACCACTAGGCTACCTGCTGCCATTACAGCAGCAAGATTTGTGACCTGTTTTCCAAAAGAAAAGGGCAACCAGTGAAGCACAAACACCATTGTAAATACAACCCATATTTATGTTTATTTATTTCCCATTATTTTCCATCGTTACAACACTGTACTGTATGTAGCCGTAATATGACATTTGAAATGTTTCTATTCCTTTGGAACTGTTTATTTCACTTTTGTTTATTATCTATTTCACTTGCTTTGGCAATGTAAACATATGTTTCCATTGCCAATAAAGCCCTTTGAATTTAATTGAATTGACAGCCATATTCTCTAGGCTCAAATGCAAATGAAATGACTCAGCCATATAGCTTCTTTCGCACCCCCTAAAATAGACCCAATCAGTGAGATGTAATCAACAATAAACTGCTGGGCCGTGTCAAACTGTGTTACCAACACTATAGCACTCTAAAGGATAGGCCAGGGGGCTAGGAGAGGAGGAGAGGAGCGAGAGGGGGATGAAGGATGTTACCTGGGCTTCTGTCTGACAGCACTTCCTCTCTTTGTGTCTGTGTCTTCACCCCTGCTGCCAGTGCTCATCAACAATATTAATCAATGTCAGGTCCCTATGTAATTACAACTAGCTTCCTCTTACCAAACACAGACAGATGCACAGCCAGCCACACAGCCAGCCACACACAGACACAAAACCAGCCACACAGAGACGCACTGCCAGCCACAAAGAGACACAACAGTACACTGTCCTCTTGGACTCAGTGTTTCTGTGACTGTACATGAAGAAGTTTCTGTAGTTGTGTAAGGTGGACCAGTTAATTAATGGGTCAGCCACACCCTTAATTAGTCCTACTAGGATCAGCCATACCCCCTTAACGAGCCAGCTGGATTATTTTCAAGCTGGACCATTGGGGAGTGTTCCAGAAGGGAGTGATACCTGACAGAACTACATAATGTAAGTATAGTGTAGGTAAAATGTATGTATAATGTAGGTATAGCGTCGGTATAATGTAGGTATAGTATAGGTATAGTGTAGGTATAGTGTAGGTACAGTGTAGTGTCATGACGTTGGCCTCTTTGGGTACAGGGCTATCAGTTGACCCCCTCCCCTTTGTACCATCACCCAACCTACCTTCCCCCCAACCCAGGGTTGTAAAAATTCCAAGAGGAGAATCTACTACAACATGTTTCATAGAGAGACAAAGGAAATTCTTCCAACTCATAGAATTGGAGAACCGAGCGACATGTGTGTTCTGGAGAGGATATGGAAGATTGATGAGGACTCCAGCTACAAACTGGTCCGCTTGGTACCATTTTGTGATACTCAGAAGAGACAATATAGCCATATTACCATAAAACTGTTTATATAATAGCCTCAGCGATGAGACTGGCATCATAATGGTTGTATAAAATGTATTAATAAGGATAAAGCTATTTGTAATACATTGAGATGCTATGTACTGATGTTAATGTGATAGAATTGTATTTCTGTAACCAAGTCTAACTCAGTCATAGGCACGCCCCCAGGGACACATACAGGACCAGGCGTCATTTGACAAGCCTGTTCTATGGGCACTATAAAACACCCCCTGATTTACATTTCTTCAGACCAGGCCTACACTCCATTGCGAGTTGGCTCATAGGTTTGACCATCCAAGTACTCTACTGAAAGTGAACTATACCATGTGGTTAACTTTTAGACTATCGATATCGACAGAATAAGAACAAGTCTTTGATATTAATTATTAGTCTGCAGCTAAGTAAATTATATCATCGAACGCGAAGACCAACGAAACATCCATTCTATAACGACATTAATGAATGTCGCTTTGAAAGATCCATTCTAACCGAGAGAGAGAGAGCGAGAGAGAGAGAGAACGCGGACAAAACTCTCCATAAGAACATAACTCTTCAAAAGGGATCCCGACGACACACATGAGTGTAAATATATTTTGATTGCAATTGTTCCCGAATGAGTGAGCCTTCAATTGTCAATTGTTAACCTGTCTGGGCTAGGGGGCAGTATTGAGAATTTTGGAAAAAATATGTTCCCATTTTTAACTGCCTCCTACACCAACTCAGAAGCTAGAATATGCATATTATTGTTCAGGTTTGGATAGAAAACACTCTGAATTTTCTAAAACTGTTTGAATGGTGTCTGTGAGTATAACAGAACTCCTATGGCAGGCAAAAACCTGACAAGGTTTCAAGCAGGAAGTACCCTGTCTGACAAGGAGTCGTGCGTCTTGCATCTTTTTATTGAAAAGTAAGGATCTTAGCTGTAACGTGACAATTCCCAGGGCTCCAATAGGCTCTCAGAGCCCGGGAAATAACTGAAGGTTTACGAGGGAGCCTCAGGCTGAAACACATTATCACCTTTTGTAAGTGGCTGCTCCGAGGACCTTTGAATGAGGCGCGTGCACGAGTCGCTTCTGAGGAGAAAATTTATTCGGCTGTTTAGGCTCAATGCATACTCCCGGTCGGAATATTATCACTTATCTACGAGTTAAATGGCATAAAAATTGGTTTTAAACAGCGGTTGACATGCTTCGAAGTACGGTAATGGAATATTTAGACATTTTTGACACGCCAATGCGCCATGCGCGGGACCGTGAAGAAGCATTCTGATAGTGTCTAGAACTCACGAACAAAACGTCGCTGTTTGGATATAACGATGGATTATTTGGGACCAAACCAACATTTGTTATTGAAGTAGAAGTCCTGGCAGTGTATTCTGATGAAGAACAAGCAAGGTAAGAACATTTTTCTTATAGGAAATGTGATTTTGGTGGAGGCTGACCTGGGTGGGTATCTAAATAGCTAGCCCTGTAATGCCGGGCTATGTACTTAGATTATTGCAAAATGTGCTTCATCCGAAAAGCTATTTTAAAATCGGACATATCGAGTGCATAGAGGAGTAATGTATCTATAATTCTTAAAATAATTGTTATGCTTTTTGTGAACGTTTATCGTGAGTAATTTAGCAAACTGTTAGTAAATTCCCCGGAAGTTTGCGGGGGTTATGCTTTTTCTGAACGTCACATGCTAATGCAAAAAGCTGTTTTTTGATATAAATATGAACTTGATTGAACAGACATGCATGTATTGTATAACACAATGTCCTAGGTGTGTCATCTGATGAAGATCATAAAAGGTTAGTGCTGCATTTAGCTGTGGTTTGGGTTTATGTGACATGATATGCTAGCTTGAAAAATGGGTGTCTGATTTTTTCTGGCTGGGCACTCTGCTGACATAATCTAATGTTTTGCTTTCGTTGTAAAGCCTTTTTGAAATCGGACAGTGGGGTTAGATTAACGAGATTCTTGTCTTTAAATAGCTGTAAAATAGTCATATGTTTGAGAAATTGAAGTAATAGTATTTCTAACGATTCAAAAATCGCGCCACTGGAATTTCAGTAGCTGTTACGTAGGTGGGACGAGTTCGTCCCACATACCCCAGAGAGGTTAATATTAATGAACTCCGTGTAACTTCTCAGCTTACCGTTTATGACCCATTGTCTAACAGACCAGCCATGCTTGTTAGCCATTAGGGCACATTACTATACCAATCCTTTGTGACGATAATTACTGTTTGTATGTTTTCTGTTAATTACTTAGTGTAGTAAATAAATGATTTTAAGACAATTGATGTATGGATGATTTTAGTAAAGACTGGGTTCGTGCAGATACAACAATTTACGACGTTTGGGAATGAGACTGGACGCGAGGTAAAATACACCATTCAAACCAGAAGATAATCAGCCTATATTATAATATAGGAAAGTTATATTAGGAAAATTATAACTTTGTAATCTGAATATTTTTCTTGGTGCCCCGATCTCCTAGTTAATTACAATTAAACGATTAATCAGTTTAATCGCGTGATAATAATTACAGGGAGTTAATTGATAAACCTATCTTCAGTTTAATGGTACCCAAAGACACGACAGTAGTTATAGTGTAGGTATAATGTCGGTATAGCGTCGGTATAATGTAGGAATAATGTAGGTATAGTGTAGGTATAATGTAAGTATTGTGTAGGTATAGTGTAGGTATAATGTCGGTATAGTTGTGTTATAGTGTAGGTTATATGTAGGTATAATGTTGGTATAGTGTGGGTATAATGTAGGTTAAATGTAGGTATAATGTAGGTATAGTGTAGGTATAGTGTAGGTATAATGTAGGTATAGTGTAGGTATAGTGTACGCATAATGTAGGTATAGTGTAGTTATAATGTAGGTTAAATGTAAGTATAATGTAGGTATAGTCATAGGCAATAAGGTACATGTTGGGGCATGGTGCTAGCAGTTTTTTTTGCATCCCCAGTTAAAGGAAGTGGGTTCTTTTTAGTTATTGCAAAGAGAAACTCAACAGTATCAAGCATTAACATCACAAAGATGTTTATTTCCAACATGACAGTGGATACAACATAGCCGTTTCCAAGCTAAGTCCAAACAAAATAAATACAACCCATTTACAACGTTTTAACATTTCCCTTTACAGGTAACAGGATTCCACCTGGCAATCTTTTCACCGTCTGCCCTGGCCTGTCTCCCCGTCTGGTACAGGTGTGAATGTGTTTTAAAATGTAAATGGTGTTTGGTTTTGAGGATGTGTTTGAGTGATAGAGTGCTCTTGATTATGGTTACTTTTTAAGCACTCCCCCATCTCCCACGAGCTTTCGCTCACCTCCAGCACACACGCACTGTTGGGGCAAGTGACTGAACTTACAATGGCTAGACCCAAGTCGTTATATTTTTTTATTGTGCTTTATGCTATTTGCCTCATGACTCCTGCATGCATTGTTGACTATGAACTTTATTGTGTACCCAATCGTGGGACAGACTATGTTTGTTCCCACACTCGGGACTCTGACTTGTCCTCCCTTCCTATTCTAACCACTTCTCGCCAGCTTTATATTCATGTTACCTGATGAAATTGCTGTACAATATGATCTTGTTGCCATCTAATGCACATTCAAATGTCATAAATCAACACTGCAGAGCTCTCCCTGTCCTCTGCTGTGCCCCGATTGTATTACTGGTGATGATATCTGGAAATGTGCATGTACACCCTGGCCCAGCTACTGTTGCTAGCCCCAATTCTGCTCTCGTTCACTGATTTCTGCCTGGGTTTTCTGCACGTTAACACTAGAAGCATATTACCTAAAATGTATCAATTGAAAGTGTGGGTTCACAGCTCCAATCCAGATGTGTTGGTCATTACTGAAGAGTGGTTAAGGAAGAGTGTTTTGAATACTGATGTTAACCTTTCTGGTTATAACCTTTTTTTGGCAAGACAGATTTTCCAAAGGTGGTGGAGTGGTAATCTTTACCAAGGATCACGTTCAGTGCTCGGTTGTCTCCACCAAGTCTGTCCCCAAACAATTTGATTAGCTGTTTTTAAGCATTAAACTTTCAAATAGCTCTTTGTTGACTCTTGCTGGGTGTTATTGTCCTCCATCACCACCGGCCTGTACCCTACCTGCCCTAACCTCTCTCCTGTCCCCTACAATATGTCTGAATTTGTCCTGCTCGGTGACCTAAACTGGGACATGCTTAAACCACCACACCACCAGGGTGTGGCATTTCTATAGTTTATTTTCTATGTTTTTGGTATAGCCTTGCTTTGGGGCGTAATTCTATGTTGGGTTCTGTTGATTCCCAATCAGAGACAGCTGTCGCTAGTTGCCTCTGATTGGGGAATCATATTTAAGTTCCTTTTCCCCCCACGATGTTTGTGGGTTGTTGTCTCTTTGTTTTGAGCACGTAACGTATCGACATTTTTCTTGATTTTGTGTACATGTTTATTCCAGTGTGTTCAATAAACATGTGTTCGCTCCCAGCTGCGTTTTGGTCAGCTTCCTCGTCACCAGGCGACGATCGTCACAGAACAACCCACCTAACCAGGACCAAGCAGCGGGAGGAAAAGGAGCGCGAGAGATGGGCTTGCGAGGGGAAGGAGTTCTGGACCTGGGAGGAGATCATGTCGGGGAAAGGACCCTGGCGGAAGGATTCCCAGGTCGAGGAGGAAAAGCCAGCCGGTAGACGGAGTCGCAGGCGGCGGTCGAGGAGGCCCGGAAAACAGCCCCAATAATTTTTTTGGGGGGGGGCTAATGGGGTGGTCCGGAAGGGCAGAGGAAGAGCCCAGACCACTGCTCTCGTGGGGGATGACGGCGGAGGAAGAGAAGGAGATGAGGCGTTTGATTGAGGACCTGCAGAGGGAAGATCTGGAGGAGGAGCCATGGTATGCGGAGTTGCGCGCTGTGTCGCCAGTGCGCCCGCACAGCCCGGTGCGTCCGATGGACATGCCCAGCACATGCCGTGCTAGGAAGGGCATCCAGCCAGGACGAGTGGCTAAACCGGCTCCACGCTTCAGGTCACCAGTGTGTGTTCACAGTCCTGTCTGGCCGTTCCTGTTCCCCGCACCAAGCCCACGGTGCGTGTCCCCAGTCCTGTCCGGCCCGTCCCTGCTCCCCGCACCAAGCCATGGGAAGCGGAGTTGCGCGCTGTATCGCCAGTGCGCCCGCACAGCCCGGTGCATCCGGTGGACATGCCCAGCACATGCCGTGCTAGGATGGGCATCCAGCCAGGACGAGTGGCTAAACCAGCTCCACGCTTCAGGTCACCAGTACGTGTTCACAGTCCTGTCTGGCCCGTCCCTGCTCCCCGCACCAGGTTAGTGGTGCGTGTCCCCAGTCCTGTCCGGCCCGTCCCTGCTCCCCGCACCAGGTTAGTGGTGCGTGTCCCCAGTCCGGCCCGGCCCGTCCCTGCTCCCCGCACCAGGTTAGTGGTGCGTGTCCCCAGTCCTGTCCGGCCCGTCCTTGCTCCCCGCACCAGGTTAGTGGTGCGTGTCCCCAGCCCGGCCCGTCCCTGCTCCCCGCACCAGGTTAGTGGTGCGTGTCCCCAGTCCAGTCCGGCCCGTCCCTGCTCCCCGCACCAGGCCAGTGGTGCGTGTCCCCAGTCCAGTCCGGCCCGTCCCGGCTCCCCGCACCAGGTTAGTGGTGCGTGTCCCCAGTCCTGTCCGGCCCATTCCTGCTCCCCGCACCAGGTTAGTGGTGCGTGTCCCCAGTCCAGTCCAGTCCGGCCCGTCCCTGCTCCCCGCACCAGGTTAGTGGTGCGTGTCCCCAGTCCTGTCCGGCCCATTCCTGCTCCCCGCACCAGGTTAGTGGTGCGTGTCCCCAGTCCAGTCCGGCCCGTCCCTTCTCCCCGCACCAAGCCAGTGGTGCGTGTCCCCAGTCCAGTCCGGCCCGTCCCTGCTCCCCGCACCAGGTTGGTGGTGCGTGTCCCCAGGCCAGTCCGGCCCGTCCCTGCTCCCCGCACCAGGTTGGTGGTGCGTGTCCCCGGTCCTGTCCGGCCCGTCCCTGTTCCCCGCACCAGGCCCACGGCGCGTGTCCACAGTCCGGCACGGCCTGTGTCCGGTCCACCGGTGACCAGTCCTGTTCCGGTCGGCGGCTCCGCTCCGGAGCCTGAGCATGCCGCTCCACCGTGGTCCAGTCCGGGCCAGAGGGGTAGGGCTAGGGTGGAGGTAGGGGGAGAAACACGCCCGGGGCCAGAGCCTCCACCGAGGGTGAGGCGCCCATCCGGGTCCCCCCCCTAATAGACTTTAGGTTGGTGCGCCGGGAGTACGCACCGTTGGAGGGGGGGTACTGTCACGCCCTGACCAGGTGAACTCTTCCATTTTGGTCAGGGTGTGGCATTTCTATAGTTTATTTTCTATGTTTTTGGTATAGCCTTGCTTTGGGGCGTAATTCTATGTTGGGTTCTGTTGATTCCCAATCAGAGACAGCTGTCGCTAGTTGCCTCTGATTGGGGAATCATATTTAAGTTCCTTTTCCCCCACGATGTTTGTGGGTTGTTGTCTATTTGTTTTGAGCACGTAACGTATCGCCATTTTTCTTGATTTTGTGTACATGTTTATTCCAGTGTGTTCAATAAACATGTGTTCGCTCCCAGCTGCGTTTTGGTCCGCTTCCTCGTCACCAGGCGACGATCGTTACACCCTGGTTCGACCGTGATCTTGTAGAGTTACAACTCCAGAATTCAATTTGGCGAAAGGCTGTCTGGCTCTCGTTGGGGCAAATGAGAAATAAGTGCACTCAGGCGATCCGGAAGGCCAAAGTTAGTTACTTCTCTGTGGGTCTAATCCCAAGAAGTTCTGGAAAACGGTTAAATACCTGGAGAATAAATCCTCCTCCTCACAGCTGCCCCATGTCCCTTAATGTTGATGATGTGGCTGTTACTGACAAGGGGCACATGGCTGAGCTCTTTAATTAACACCCATAGCAAGGACGTTAAAGTTCAAATTTCTCCCGCTCTCATTCAAGACCCTATCCAGGGCCCGCTTGATCAAGAAACAAGCCCCCGGGCTCTGTCTATAGACTCTGATACAAAAGTTGCGAAGAGGTCAAACGCTTCGTTAAAGCCAAGCCCACTCAAAATCTGAAAAGTCAATCTGCTTCCATCTTGAACAGACATGGCACATCACGTCGTTGCGAACGACCACTCCACTTTGTGGGGAATATGTCCACTAACCACGAATCTAAACGGCCATACCTGGAAACAATCCTGGAGAACTACTTAACTTGTCATGGGCTAATTGATTCGGGTGCGACAATATCACTCATCTCTCAAACATTGTTTGATGATCTCAAAAGGGCTTTGAAGCCAACTAAACGTTGGTTAAAAGTGGAACGATGCGACACTAAACTTCGAGGGGTCACTCAGACTACCTCGCCTCTCACATTGAGAGTCATGCTGAAACTACACTTCCAGGACGTATCGCTCGTTCACCCTGTGTATGTTACCAGCCTCGAAACTGTACCCCTGCTACTTGGAGCAGACTTGATGGATCGGTTACTCCCATTGATGGATTGGAAAACCAACCAGGTATGGTCACAGGCCACAGTGCCTTCTCCACTGACCACACTGTCTTCCCTTAACGCTAGCTGCAACGCAGTCCTTCACGAGGGGTATCTGTCGAAAGCACCCCTTGGGAAAAAGACGTTTAGAAACCTCTTGGTACAGAATCCGATCCACGGAGATAGTACGATATCTCGACACATTCCATCAGCCGACCATTCTTTTCATGATTTCGAGCCAGCTGTCTCTGTGAATAAGCAACTTCCCTCCTCCTTGCAGTCGTGCAATACGATAGTTGAGATGAACTTCTCTTGCCCTTCGGACACTTCCGCAAGCACTGCGGCCGTCTCAGCAAGTAAAACATTGATGCACAGAGTATACTCTGCTCCCGATGATACACCTTCCGCTTTGTTGGGGACTGTCACCCCTTACAATGACACTAATGGCGTCAGTCCAGCAACTGACCCGATGACTCCCACTGGTGAAACACTTTGCGATATCACAGACCGATATCCTCGTCTCAGTTCGCAGGTAATGAAGAGGTTGCCACACGTGGACGTGGTGGTGACTGACATGCCTCGACAGCCACTGAGCATTTTGAAGCACAAACACCAGGAGATTTGGTTGAAAGGTTACAGCCATTCTCATAACAACGCGGCCGCTGACAACTCGTACATAGGGTCCGACCTTTTCATTTGCGCATCGGACACCTACACCACCCGCTGGTGGGGGGGTCCCGAGGCACAAGGGGGGGGAATAGTAGCCCAGACCCATGATGAGCCTCATCGAGGCCGGTGGGGGGGTCAAGACTACGGACAACACCGTACGAGGCCGCCAGAGCATAAATCAAATCTAGTTGTAAACTCTCCTATGAGAACAGTGAGGAGCAGACAGGCCCCTAGACGGGGATTATCTTAGAACACATCTAAGATAGTACTGAGGTGTACCACACTGGTCGTAAAGGAAGTCCAGTGGACTTGTCCACCTCCAAAACAAATGGCATCAATAGTCATTCCTTGCCATGTGTAGGTTCAACTACAATACAACTAGTAAAATGCTCCAATCATGTGTTCCGGTAGATAATATTTCAGAATAAATCGGTAGGACAACTGGACCCCTTGAGTACCAGTACTAGCAACAGTCAGTCCAGCAACACTCAGTAAGAGGATTAGTAACCTCACAAGTTAAATTGCTATTGATAATAGCAACATAGGAGTCACTCAGAGTGCAACACGGGGAAGGGAATCTCCATTGCACTCTTCCAATGGTTAACACACATGTCACTAATAAATAGGACCCTCCATTCAGGAGGAAAATTATTAGAAGTCATGAACCATGATCACACCACGTATGACTGGTCCAATACTTAAAGAGTACTTCCGTCGTGAGGTTAGCTCCTCCATGGATAACATAGCTAAGAAATAGACTTCATACCTATCGCCACTACAATAGTGGAAGACACAGTGACTTGTAGAAAAACTACTACAGACTCCCTTGACACCATTTCTGACTGACCTCCAGGCATTGACCTGAAAATTACCTGACTACGTCAGACTCATTCTGAACAAGTTGTAATCTGCCCGGATACTTGGTTTTCTTCCCTTGACATGCGCGCGTGTGTAAGCATAAGCGCACATGCACAACGGAACATCCAATTAGGATTTATGCTAGGACCACTTAAGGGCCCAAGCAATATACCAGCCTTAGTAAAGTTGAACATTTACTTCTAAGCCTTTGACTCTACAGCACTCACCAGTTTTCTTCCCAGAAGTCCGTAGGTCATACCTGTAGACTGCCCAAAACTATTGCATTACAGCTGTAGACTTATCATATAGTTATCAACTTAGGATTGCGCCTAAGCAACACACCAAGTAGGAAAAACCCTAGATATGGCATTAGAGACAATGCCATGATAATCATTTTACCAGAACATTGGACGTAAATAGAATACAGTCCAATTAGATGATTTTTTTTTGTGTGAGAACTATATTATGTATATTTTTTGTTTTGTTTATGCTTTCATTCCTTTTCGGTTCAGTTCCTTTGACACATAGGAAGTGATAGAGCCATAAACAAAGTACACATACAACCATCACTTAGTGCCACAATGCCGCTCATTGGGGAATGAATGTAATTATATATATTTCATGAGTGTGTGTGCGTGCGTGCGTGCGTGCGTTGTTAACATCTGCCTAAGTTACTGCCAGACCTTCCAGTCTGGACGACGGGTCCGGAACGGCGACCCCAAATCCGGACACCCACGGCCTATCCTTGTGGCGGCATGCCCATTGTCAGAGAGACTACCAAGGTAAACCACCAGAGGGGGGGACCGCAACGGCGATCACCAACCAGGACATCCCCTGGCCCTTCCTGGGGTACTTTGCAGCTTCCAGGGAACCTACCAAGGTACACCACTAGAGGAGACCGCAACGGCGATCACCAACCGGACATCAACTGCCCATCCTTGTGGTGGACTGCTCTGCTTCCAGAGAGCCTATAACAGTTCAACCACCAGAAGGGACTGCAACGATGATCTACCAACGGGACATCATGTGGTCATGATTTTATGTTGATTTGTAAGTTGCAGGATAAACAAGATCCAAACCACCAGGGGGGGTATGTCATGACGTTGGCCTCTTTGGGTACAGGGAGGACAGTTGTCGCCCTCACCTTTGTACCATCCCCCAACATACCTTTCCCCCAACCCAGGCCCTGTGTGAAAGGGTTGTTAAAACTCTAAGAGTAGAATTGGAGAACCGAGCGACATGTGTGTTCTGGAGAAGGTATGGAAGATTGGTGAAGAATCCAGCTACGAACTGGTCCGCTTGGTACAATTTTGTGATACTCAGAAGAGACAATATAGCCATATTACCATAAAACTGTTTATATAATAGTCTCAGCGATGAGACTTGCATCATAATGGTTGTATAAAATGTATTAATAAGGATAAAGCTATTTGTAATACATTGAGATGCTATGTACTGATGTTAATGTGATAGAATTGGATTTCTATACCAAGCTTCACTCAGCCATCGGCACGCCCCCCAAGGGACACAGACAGGACCAGGCGTCATTTGACAAGCCTGTTCAAGGGTACTATAAAACTTTACCCTGATTTACATTTCTCCAGACCAGGCCTCCACTCCATGGCCAGTAGGTTTTACCATCCAATTCCTCTACTGAAAGTGAACTACACCACGTGGTTCACTTTTAGACTATCGAGACCGACAGAATAAGAACAAGTCTTTGATATTAATTATTAGTCTGCAGCTAAGTAAATTATATCATCGAACGCGAAGACCAACGAAACATCCATTCTATAACAACATTAATGAATGTCGCTTTGAAAGATCCATTCTAACCGAGAGAGAGAGAGAGAGAGAGAGAGAACTCTCCATCAGAACGACGCTCGAACAGGGATCCCGACGGCACACTGAGCGTAAATATATATTGATTGCAATTGTTCCCGAATGAGTGAGCCTTCAATTGTTAATATTAATGAACTCTGTGTACCTCTTCAGCTGACCGTTTATGACCCATTGTCTAACAGACCAGCCATGCTTGTTAGCCATTAGGGCACATTACTATACCAATCCTTTGTGACGATAATTACTGTTTGTATGTTTTCTGTTAATTACTTAGTGTAGTAAATAAATGATTTTAAGACAATTCATGTATGGATGATTTTAGTAAAGACTGGGTTCGTGCAGATACAACAATTTCCGACGTTTGGCATGAGACTGGACTCGAGGTAAAATACACCATTTAAACCAGAAGATAATCGGCCTATATTATAATATAGGAAAGTTATATTAGGAAAATTATAACTTTGTAATCTGAATATTTTTCTTGGTGCCCCGATCTCCTAGTTAATTACAATTAAACGATTAATCAGTTTAATCGTGTGATAATAATTACAGGGAGTTAATTGATAAACATGTCTTCAGTTTAATGGTACCCCAAAGACACGACACTCAGTATTCAACACCATAGTACCCTCCAAGCTCATCATTAAGTTCAGGGTCCTGGGTCTGAATCCCCATTGTGCAACTGGGTCCTGGACTCCCTGACGGGCCACCCCCAGGTGGTGAAGGTAGGAACCAGCACCTCCACTTCGCTGATCCTCAACACAGGGGCCCCACAAGGGTGCGTGCTCAGCTCCCTCCTGTAATCCCTTTTCACCCATGACTGCGTGGCCACCCACGCCTCCAATTCAATCATCAAGTTTGCAGATGACGCAACAGTAGTAGGCCTGATTATCAACAAGAACGAGACAGCCAAACAGAGATGAGGTGAGGGCCCTGAGAGTGTGGTGCCAGGAAAATAATCTCACTCAATGTCAACAAAACAAAGGAGCTGATCATGGACTTCAGGAAACAGCAGAGGGAAGACTTCCCTATCCACATCAACGAGACCGCAGTGGAGCAAGGGGAAAGCTTCAAGTTCCTCTGCGTACACATCACTACCGGTCTGAAATGGTCCACCCACACAGACAGTGTGGTGAAGAAGACGCAACAGCGCCTCTTCAACCTCAGGAGGCTGAAGAAATGTGGCTTGGCACCTAAAACCCTCACAAACTTTTGCAGATCCACAATTGAGAGCATCCTGTTGGGCTGTATCACCACCTGGTATGGCAACCGCACCGCCCGCAACCGCAGGGCTCTCCACAGGGTGGTGCGGTCTGCCCAATGCATCATCGGGGACAAACTACCTGCCCTTCAGGACACCTACTGCACCCGATGTCAGTGGAAGGCCAAAAAGATCCTCAAGGACAAAAACCACCCGAGCCACTGCCTGTTCACCCCGCTATCATCCAGAAGGCGAGGTCAGTACAGGTGCATCAAAGCTGGGACTGAGAGGCTGGAAAACAGCCTTTATCTCAAGGCCATCAGACTGTTAAATAGCCATCACTAGGCGGCTTCCACCCGGTTACGTAACCCTGCACCTTAGAGGCTGCTGCCCATATACAGTGGCAAGAAAAGGTATGTGAACCCTTTAGAATTACCTGGATTTCTGCATAAATTGGTCATCAAATTTGATCTAAGTCACAACAATAGACAAACATAGTGTGCTTAAACTAATAACATAGAAATTATTGTATTTTTTTGTCTATATTAAATACATCATTATACATTCACAGTGTAGGTTGGAAAAAGTGTGTGAACCCCAAGGCTAATGACTAATGACTAATGAACCCCTAGGCTAATGACTACAAAAGCTAATTGGATCAGGAGTCAGCTAACCTGGAGTCAAATCAATGAGACGAGATTGGAGTTGTTGGTTAGAGCTGCCCTGCCCTATAAAAAAAACCTCACAAAATGTGAGTTTGCTTTTCACAAGAAGCATTGCCTGATGTGAACCATGCCTCGGACAAAAGAGATCTCAGAAGACCTACGATTAAGAATTGTTGACTTGCATAATGCTGGAAAGGGTTATAAAAGTATCTCTAAATTTATGCAGAAATCCAGGTATTTCTAAAGGGTTCAAATACTTTTTCTTGCCACTGTACATATACTTGAAATCACTGGCCACATTAAAAATGTTAACATATTTTTGCTTAACTCATCTCGTATGTATATACTGTTCTAGTCTACTGTATTTAGTCAATGCCACTCCGACATTGCTCATCCTAATATTTATATATTTCTTAATTCCATTATTTTACTTTTATGTTGTGTGTATTGTGTATATTGTTGTGAATTGTTAGATATTACTGCACTGTTGGAGCTAGAAATACAAGCATTTCGCTACACCCGCAACGACATCTGCTAAACATGTGTATGTGACAAATAAAATTTGATTTGATGTTATGGCATCTTTAACCACCTGGTGACATTTTTTACTGAGCCAAAGCAGTATTTCTATCAGACAGACAGAGAGGTAATGTATATACTAAGAGATTCATAAAGCTGTATGTTTTAGTTTCTGACATCTCCTTGGAGCCTATGAGGAGTATAGGAGGAGGGTGGGGTGGTCTCTTCTCAGCAACAAGATAGCATACACTGTACACTGTATGAAGATCTCTGTTTTAGATCCATTTTCTATATATTAAGATTCCCTTTAATCTGTCAACAACGTAGGAATTCTCAGTCATATTCAGTACTCATACCCTACAATCTTTACCACTTAGCCCCATAGACAGCAGCACCTGCATTCACCATAACCAACCATGTGTTTCATGGTTTAAATCAGAGGGTTTTATACCTGACTTCCCCCTCTCTGTGTGCCTCAGCTGCACTTCAGAAACACATTGGGTATGCCATGACTTAGTGAGAGCAGGTAAGAAAAGGGGAGGAGGGGGGAGGGTATCCCCCTCTCTCTTTCTCTTCTTCCCTCTCTCTATCTAATCCATCTGGCTGGGTGAATTATTTGAGCCCTGCTACTTATCCTCTCTTTTCAAGTGGGGCCCTTTTACATTTTTCAGCATGACCAGGTCATCAAAGGGATCAAAGCCCCGGCGGTAGCAGCAATCCCAGGGACTATTTTACACACTAACAAGTAGAGAAAATGATATCCCTGAGAGCCGGCTGAGAGCCGGCTGGCTGCCGAGCCAGAATAACCCGGGCGTTCCGGTGAGTTCCGCCGCAGAAATACCAGTGATCACTGCAGAGGAGAGCACAAAGGAGAGATGACCATTACAGAGACAGGGTTGATGCACTGGTGTGTGTTGGGGGTATGGGGGATTTGTGTGTGTGTGTGTAAGAGAGAGAGTTTGGTGTGTGTCTACATGTATGCGCTTGTTTTACTGTGCAAAAAAATGTCACAAATAAAAAATTGTCAAGGATTGCCTCATCGCGACGTCTCTATCTGAAAATAATGTTCTGTCATTCAACTCAGACGTGAATATGTTTTGACATTTGTTTTTTCCTCTCCCTCTCTCTCTTTTTCTCTCTCCCTATCTCAATCACTTTCTGTCTCTCATTCTCTCTCTCTTTCTCTTTGTGGCTCTTCGGCTGTCTTTATCTTCCTCTTTCTTTCCTTTCTGTCGGTCTTTTCTTTCTTTTTTTCTCCATTTGTTAATGTGACAAATATAATGACTTCCCTCAAAAGCTACTTTTTTTTGTATTTCCCTTTGTCCTTTTCTTTTAATGTTCCCCCTCTCTTCTTAATTCTTTGAATTGATAACACAAAATCCCATTGTGGAAGATAATGACGGGCAAACTCCTCATCAGAAAAACTAACATCCACAAGTCGACTGAATAATCCTATTCTTCCTCGTATTAGCCTCTCACAAAACATGAAATATTAAACTGGGCAGTCATTGTTGTGTTTGACCCATGGTTCATTCACTCATCACATTTCATTCAATCAACATGTTTGTTTTCTAAGTGAAGGACACATTGCTTGTAGTCAGAACACTTCCGGAACCTTTAGTTCCTGGACCAGCTCACACTCTTAATCTCTGCAGTATGAAACGGCTTGGTTTGGTCTGACGACTTTATTCCTGAGTCAAACAAATAACCCTCCCCTCCATTGACTCAAACCTGATGGATAGATACAAACTAGCACCATGGCAACTACTGTACCTCAGCTGGTGAAAAAATATAATCTATGCTCTCAGTTAGTCGACACCTCAAAAAGAGCGGGAAAGAGAGAGAGGGAGAGAGGGACAGAAGCACAAAGTCTCTCTCCTGCTCTCATCAGGTGGAGAGTTGTCACAGACTGCGAACGTGGGTAAATTAAATGATTTAACCTTTGAGCAGGAAAAGGAAGAGACAGAGGAAAGTGAGAAAATGAAAGCAAGAGAGTGTGGAAGGAGAAAAGAGGAAAGATCTCTCCTTTTCCTCTCCTCCTGTCAGGGGTAGCGTTGTGTTGAGTTTGATGCCTGCGATAAGGCTCTGTGGCTAATGAGGAAAGCACTAGACACTCATTAAAGTGAATGTGTGCATGTGTGTGTATGGAACAAGGGAGAAAGATAAAGAAAGATAAAGCAGCCGCTCCATAGAGTAGAAAAGGCACTCATTAGAATAACTCATTCTCAAAGGCCATGTTAGTGCACGGCGCTGAGCTGCATCCAGCTACCCATCCTCACCATCCTCTCATCCCCCACGCCAGCCAAATGAAATCAACCCCCCGCCCCTCCCTATCCCCGGTCCCTGCCACTCATCTCAACGACTAGATCAGGTGTCCCTGCTTTCACCTTCTTTTCCCTCCAGTCACATTGATGTTGTTTAATTAAGCTCTGGTTCCTCATATCAGACCTGGCTATAAATATGTTGTTATTCAAAGCGTCTCTTCAGACTGGTATAATGAACAGAACTGAACCCATGGAGAGGTAAGTGGCGGCTGCTGCCTCCTGTGTACTCCAACTCTCTACCAGTCTCTCCAACTCTCTCCATTATTCTGGTAGAAGTTTCAAAAGAATGATGACTAAATATCATTTGAGGTGTTGTCTAAGGGGGATCATGAATTGAGGTGTCTGTGGATGTGGAGGGAGGGGGGGGGGGGGGGGTTTGTGGTGTGTACTGTGTACATTTGTGGTGTGTAGGGACAGTTGAGTAGTTTGACCCATTATTTATATTCAGCATTACTGCATCAAGGGAAATATAGTATTCTTTCTAACAAAGACATCTACATAGACTTCAGGATGTTGTGTATGGCTGGAAATAATCAGAATTCAAGTAAACATTACAGTTCTGAAAAAATAGCTTGTACCCAAAAAGTGGTCTCTTGGCTCAACTTACCCCAGGTATGAGGGGTAAGTTGAGCCATGGAACAGGGTATGTTAATCCGCCTACAAATTCCTGTACTGAATGAAATATTACCACTACCTTTTTAAAACCATGTCTATCTTTATATCCCAAACACAATTTAACACAATCACAATCACATTTATGTATTTTAATAATTTTAAGCATCTTTTAACACAGGCGTAACACCCAACAAACACTTTTTACATAGACCAGGCCCTGGTGTTACCTCATATCCAAGAGATAATTCCTTGCATTACGCCTGGGAAGAAAAAACACTTAAATTAGCTTAACTTTCCATTGGCTCAACTTACCCTGAGGCAAGCATGTTGACTATATTACCCCACACAGCTACAAGGATCTACTTTCATGCTAGGTTTAGGACCTCATACTGAAGTTTATAGAGACACCAACTGATGTATAGAACAATCTTAAAATGATCTACTTTGGTTTAGATACAAGCATCATGAAACCTCTAACGCAATACATTAATCTGACTTGGTGAAAACCCGTTTTTTGGACCTAACTTGCTTAACACTTTTCCCATCTGGTTTCTTCTTTCACAGACTTCATGAAATTACAGTATGACTTTATTTGGTAAAATTATAATTTTTGGGTATGGTTTCCTAGAAACAAGGGGTGACTCAACTTACCCCACTCTCCCCTACTGTGTACACGTGTGGGGTGTACTGGGGGCAAGGGAGCAATAGGGGTTTGCAATGAGAAAAGCAGATAACTACTGTTCGGACGCACAGCATCTCTCTGTGACGTCTGATAGCCATCTCTTCCTGTGGGTGGGTCAGCTTCACATAGCTTGCTCTGGACCAATGATTTTACGCAGTGTGAAGCACAGCACAGCAATCCAAAGCAATCACAGCTGCTGCATGTGGCATTAAGGGATGCTTTTCAGGAAGTAATGCGTTGTCTCTTAACTCATCACTCCATTCACTTGAATTATTAATGGAGCCAGAATTTATTTTCAAAGCATATTCTCTTCATCTTCTTCCTACCTGTGTGAGGCGATAAAGCCGTTGACACACACTGTCACAGTCACCGCAAGACACACAGAAACACACGTGTGCACACACACACACACAGTCAGTGTGTGTGATCCTCCCACCTTCAAAGGGCGAGGCTTTATTCAAATAATAATTATCAAAAGCATGTTGGAAATAAGCCAGTGCTTTCTCATAACAAAACAAACAAGGGGGGAGTGAATTGTTGACAGCACTGTCAAGTGTGTGTGTGTGTGTGTGTGTGTACTGTATGTGTTTGTCAGTAGTGTGTGGAGGAGTGTGTGTGTCTCGTGTGATGTTGTAAACTCTGTGTGATGCGAGGCGGTCTCACACCCTCAACCGGTTTGATTCTTCCTGTCGAGCAGGTGACCTGGCATTTCAGTGACTTTTAGAGGTGTTACCACCCTGATATATTGTTCTCCCTACTGCCTCTGTTCCTGTATCTCCATCTACCACAGCCATCCTTCTCCCTCTCTCTCCCTCTCTCTCTCTCTCTCTCATTTTCACTCTTCTTTCACTTTTTCTGCTTCTCACTATTCCTTCCCCATCCTTTTCTCTCCCTCTAATTTAATCCCATCTCTCTCTTTCTCCATGAACCCACCCTCCATCTCTCTCTTTCTCCATGAACCCACCCTCCATCTCTCTCTTTCTCCATGAACCCACCCTCCATCTCTCTCTTTCTCCATGAACCCACCCTCCATCTCTCTCTTTCTCCATGAACCCACCCTCCATCTCTCTCTTTCTCCATGAACCCACCCTCCATCTCTCTCTGTCCTCTCCTCCGCTCTTTATCTCTCTCTGTTTCTCTTGTGAGTTGTTTTTCTCTTAGCTTTTGGTTCCCCCTGAGTAGCAACATTTGGGTAAGAGAGCAAAAGAAAGGGGGGGAGAGAGAAAGGACATAAAAGTGATTTATTCTGCTCTTCTCTTTCTCAAAAAAGAAACTCACATTTCAGAATGACACCGTTTCGCCTCCTTGCCTCTTCCCGACTGTCTCCGCCACTCTATCCACTCACATTTTGATCAGGGATATTTAGCGGCAAAAGAAAAACTCCAATTATCTGTGCTGACGGTCTTTACGGAGCTATTGACCTCAACCTTCTTGTATCTTAGCAATTTAATATAATGGCGCTACGTGCTAACCGCTAATTAGATAGCATTTCAAAGGAAACTCACACCGGGAGCCCGGCGCAGGAGAAAAAAGAGAAAGAGAGAACGAGAGGTAGATTAAGAGAGAGAGAGATAGACATGTGGCTATGCTTTAATTGCTGCGGGGTCGACCTTGTTGGTGCATTTTGAAAGGATAAAAAATGACAGTGGTTAAATGGTGAACTATCTAGCTGAGACAGAGAGGAGCAGCTGCTATCAGGTCTGTAAGAGAGGAGAGGAGGAAGAGGAGAGGAGGAAGAGGAGAGGAGAGGAGAGGAGCAAGGGGAGGAGCAAGGGGAGGAGCAAGGGGAGGAGCAAGGGGAGGAGCAAGGGGAGGGGAGAGGAGATGACCTATGCAACATCTGCTTGTCTAAAGCTAGAAAGAGACAGTAAAAGCCAGAGTAGGGCATTGTGTTTCATTACAGTATCTCTATAGAGACAGTTGTGGCTCTTTAGCTGTTGATCGGGAACAAGAGGGAGGGAGAGATAGACAAGCGATAAACGAGAGAGGGACACAAGAAGGAGGGAAGATAGGGAACGAGATATAAATGAGAGAGGGACCAAAGGAGGAACAAGAGAGGGGTGAGATGAGGAGAAAGGTGGCCCAGGGGTGCAGGGTCGATGCACCCCCGCCAGATACATTACTTATGTTGGTGGAGCCGTCAGGCCCCAACTCCAATTAGCTGTTTCATTTCAGGGAGGGAATGTGACTGTGGGGAGACAGCCTAGCACCAATAACACCTCCTCAATAAATAACAGCCACCAGAGAGGGAGGTAGGAAGAGATGGAGATTAGAGACGGGGGAGTGTGTGTGTGTGTGTGTGTGTGTGTGTGTGGGTGTGTGTGTGTGTGTGTATACATGCTGGCTCATTCATGCCTGCTCCATAGGAGAAGTTTTGCCTGCCAACCAGCACATTAAAAAAACATGGAGCACCTACATTCTCCAATACTGCTGTGTCTTGGCAGTTTGCTGTGTTTGTGTTCCTGCGTACTGCATGTGTGTGTGTGTGTGTGTGTGTGTGTGTGTGTGTGTGTGTGTGTGTGTGTGTGTGTGTGTGTGTGTGTGTGTGTGTGTGTGTGTGGATGTTGCTGCTGTTTGTCAGATGGTCCCATTAATAAGACTTGGCATTTATTACCTTTAAGTGATCCAGTGTGTGTCTGGCTGCCAACTCTCTCTCTACTAGCTAATCCTCTTATGTTATGTGTGTCCCCAGAAAACATTGTGTGTGTGTGTGTGTGTGTGTGTGCGTGTGTGTGTGTGTGGGGGGGGGGGGGGCTTTCTCTGTCTTAGTATGATTGATGAGAAGCTTGTGTGTATTTGTGTGCAGGTTTGGGGATTGCATGGATATTGCATGTGTTAATGTGCGTGTGTGTTTGTCTCTGTTCGGATGTGTGTGTTTGTGTGTGTGTTTGTGTACATTTGTGTCCCCCAGTATGCTGGCTCTTTGCAGGGATTAGAGTTGGAGCTGGAAGCCTCTTAGCCCACTTAGCCACAGCTCTCTGCCCCGTCTAATGGTACTTCAGCCACCCAGTCTGAATCTATGGGCAGGTTCATTGGTTGACGCGTTGCTTGGACGAGCACATCCTCTCTTCTCAGAGTCTGAAAGGGAAAGTTGACTTGGCATGCTGCGACATCATTGTCTAAATCAGGAGACTTTAATGACGTTAGGCGTTTTGCCTCTGCTTTAAACTAAAGCATAACACTTCTACAGAATCTTATTACTCACATAAAGTGATGGGAGAGTGAGTAATCTGTGTGTGTGTGTGTGTGTGTGTGTGTCTGTTTTTTTTCTTCTGTCTTTTTGCGTGTTCATGTGTTCTAGAGGCAGCCCTGTTGAGTTAAAGTGAGAGGGATGGTTTACATGGAGAACATACATGTGTTCTGGAGGCAGCCATGTTGAGTTAAAGTGAGAGGGATGGTTTACATGGAGAACATAAATGTGTTCTGAAGGCAGCCCTGTTGAGTTAAAGTGAGAGGGATGGTTTACATGGAGAACATACATGTGTTCTGAAGGCAGCCATGTTGAGTTAAAGTGAGAGGGATGGTTTACATGGAGAACATAAATGTGTTCTTTGGCTCTGACACTTCCTCTACTCACACTGGCATGTGGTGTCAGCACCCAAACACATCTATTACCTAATTGAAGGATGCATTGAGTAGCATGCAGGTGTGTGTGTGTGTGTGTGTGTCTGATAGCTTGCTCTAGTTTACAATAATAAGGTGATCTAATCTAATCGTGTCTCATTGTTTATTTGACAAGGCTCCCCTAGGGTAACTTTACTTTGTTTATGCGTAGATTTGTTTCTGTCTGTGTCTGTGTCTGTGTCTGTGTGTGTGTGTCTGTGTGTGTGCGTGTGTGTGCGCGTGCGTGCTCGTGCACATTGCGCGTGCGTGTGTGTGTGTCTGTGTGTGTGTGTAAATGTTGTTGTGTGTTTTCATTTTACTCAGCTATAGCACTTTGAACCGTTCACTCAAATTGTCTCATTTATTTTGTAATGGACAGCTGGTGTAAAAACGTCGAGAAAGGCGTTAGTGTGCTCTCCTCGTCAGGTTGAATTGAGCTGGGGTGTAGAGGAGAGGAAACAGAGGGAACATGGTCCTTACCGCTGTCACTAACAAGACCATTAGTGTTACAGTGCTGCATTCGCCATTACACCACAACACTCTCCCATCCGCTTGTTACCTGTCTAAAAAGTCATTTACATCATTCACATATCCAGCATTCGCCACAGTTTAAAATAACATACATTTCTACAAATGTAGACACAAAGGAATGTTTTAAAGGAACGTTTCTATTTCATATTTGAGGACGTATGCCCATCCACGTCCTGTATCAAGGCCTAGTGTCAGATATAAAAGAAGGGCTCTAACTAGTTCTGTGTCTTGAATCTGGGCGTATGTATGTGTTCCTTGGCGGGTGGTCTATCTAAGTGATAGGAATGCAGTGTGAATACAGAGGAAGCTGAATGTAGTTTGATGTCTGCATATTAGCTGTCCCCTGCGGTGACCGTCGTCTCATTAGGTTGGGGAAGTTTAGCAGTGCCTGTGCTACATCACTTCATGTCCCCACCTTCACCTTTTGTGCTATTCATTCTCACCCTCTCTCTCTCTCTCTCTCTCTCTCTCTCTCTCTCGTTCCCTCTTCCCTCGCTGCTGCGGGTTCAAACACAGTCTTTCATTTACTCCCAAATGCCACCCTATTCCATTTATAGTGCACTACTTTTGACCAGGCCATATAATTTAGGTGTCTAGTCAAAAGTAGTGTACTACATAGGGAATAGGTTGCTGTTTGAGATGCTGCCATAAAGGGCAGTCATGGTTGGAGGTTCCTCTGGATCTAATAGGGATGTTCTATTGATTAACAATGTGCTGATCTTGTCCCCCTATCCCTGCTGGGGAGGAGAAGAAGAGGGCGAGAGAGGGGGAGTAGGGGAGAGGGTTAGTATCAGTCACAGTGCTGAGGCCTTAATGAAACACCCTTACATATGTGTGAATTCACTCATGCACACACACACACACACACACACACACACACATACACTCACTGACAGGCACACACTCCACTAGCATATAACTAACAGATGCTGTAAGGCACATGTGTCAAACACAAGGCCTGTGGGCCGGCAATGATTTGGTTTGTGAATTCATTTTGGCCCGCTTCCATACCGCCCACGATGCGCTGCACTACAAGTCACAGCAAGCACTGCCAAATTGCCACACACACACACCCCTCCTCCCAGACCCACACACACACACACACACACACATGTACCAGCCAGTGCACTGTACCATATAATCACAAATGGCACTGACTGAATCTTCTACCACACTGAAAGTTTAAACATCTTGTAGGCTAAATGTCCATGCCAAGTTTCAGTTCCATCAGGTCATTGCTGTAGCCTACAGAATGTCATCTTTGTTTTCAAAAAGATAAAGGACTCATACACAGGTATACATTACTACTACAGGACAATAGGACACACAAGTGTGTATAAATGAGTCAACAGTTCAGTCATCTACTTTATGAAACTACAACCTGTTGTGCTTGCATTGGTGAATTCAAAATCAATTGCGCTGCTATCGTGTGTCCCGTTTACAGCGCGCAGTGGAGGGAAAGTGTACAGACACATGCCACATTCCTAGCTAGACTCAATGGAGATTTTAGCATGTAAATATTGGTGGGGCAAACACCCCAAAAATGTATATGCATGCCAGCAAAGCCACTACACAACACAACACTAAACAATACATTAGTTGCACTATAATGGTGATAAATAGTGCCCACAAACTGTTAGAGCCTACATAAAGATGTTCCAACAGCAGAGCTTTCTTTTCAGCACCATGGAGTGAATCTTTACCACCGCTACACCTGGCTATCAGTGGAGCTTTGTCTGGCAGCGAAACAGTTCATTCAGCCTCATTTACTGCCTTTTATGGTTGACTTCTTAAACAAATGTGGTTTCTACTGACAATTGAGATGACATAGGCTACAAGTGCACCACCTCAGAACAGTAGGCTAAATTAAGAGGGGGAAAGAGACAAATTATTAGAATGAGGCACACGGGCTACTAACAGCTTACTACACAACATACAGTATTACTTTCTTAGCTACGGTATACATATCTCTCTGGCATATTACATTTTTGGACTCACCTTGTTGTTCTGTGCTCACTTGAATATGAAGGTGGTGCGAGGGTCCTTCTGGCATTGTTTGTCATCAAAGTCTGGCATTCTCAGGATCTATGGTGCTTTCAAGACAACTGGGAACTCTGAAAAAAACGAGGTCGAATCTCGATGTCAGTGATCTTCAGATTGGAGCTCTAGAAAGAGCCAGAGTTCCCGACTTGGAATTCAGAGTTGAATGACCGTTCAAAACATATTTTCCCAAAGTTCCCAGTTGTCTTGAACTCACTGAAGTCCGAGATTTCCCAGTTCTGAGTTTCCAGTTGTTTTGAACTCGGCAGAAGTAATGCTGCATTGACAGCATGGCCAATGTATTCAACCTTTTCTGGCCCATGGTGTTGTATGTGAATGTTTATCCTTTTAATCTTGGAAAAGAGACCCTTAAACCCAGACTTGGACCACACACTGGAAACAGGAGACAAAGGGCTGTGAGACGTGGGTTTAACTCAGGATATATGAAAGGTGGGGTGTATACGAAGGTAATGGGGCAACAGAAGACGAATAGCAGAGGGACTAATAATTTTAGAGATGGGAAACGGGCCAATAAACCGTGGGGAGAGTTTGCGGAATGCCACCTGGAGGGGCAGATCCCGGGTGGATAACCATATCTTCTGCCCGAGACGATGCAGGGGAGCTGGAGGCCGATTGTGATCCGCTTGTCGTTGATACCTGGAGGTGGTCTTGAGGAGGGCCAACCAGGCTCTCCTCCAGGTACGACGACAGCGGCGGACAAACATCTGGGCAGAAGTGATGCCAACCTCTTCCTCCTGCTCGGGGCAGAGCGGGGGCGGATAACCCAGGGAACATTCAAAGGGCAATAGGCCCCGGAGTTGGAATCCGGAGGACAGGTTGGCCCGCGACCCATGAAGGGGCTAGAACGCCTTCCAGAACTGAGACGAGAACTGAGGACCGTGGATCCTGAAGACGTGCTGCACCATGAACTGGGCAGTCTCTTTGTCAGAGGGTAGTTTGAGGAGAGGGATGAAATAGGCGGCCTTGGAAAACCGATCCACTACCGTCAGAATGACAGTGTTGCCATCAGACGGAGGGAGCCCAGTGACAAAGTCCAGGGAGATATGGGACCAGGGACGATGAGGGACAGATAGTGGCTGAAGGAGGCCGAAAGGGGCTTGCCGCGGAGTCTTCTGAGCACAAATGGTGCATGCGGCGACGAAGGAAGATGCGTCAGGAACCAATTGTGGGCCACCAGAAACGTTGTCGGACAAAGGCCAGGGTTCAATGGGAACCCAGATGACAGGTAAGCCTGGAGGAATGAGCCCACTGGACTGAATTAGGGACGAACAACCGGTCAGCCGGCCCCCCTCCAGGGGCAGATTGGGAACGTTGTGCCTTGCAGACCAGGGTCTCAATACCCCAGCCCACAGCAGCTGCAAGGCATGAGGTAGGGAGGGTGGTCTCGGAGTCAAGGGATGTAGCAGCGGGACTGATCAGGTGAGAGAGTGCGTCAGGTTTAACATTCTTGGATCCAGTGCGATAGGAAATGGTGAAGTTGAACCTGGTGAATAACAGAGCCCACCAGGCCTGCCTGGAGTTAAGGCACTTGGCTGTGCAGAAATATTCCAAATTCTTGTGGTCGGTCCAAACCAAAAACGGATGTTCTGCTCCCTCCAGCCAGTGTCTCCGCTCCTCCAGGGCCACCTTGACCGCCAGGAGTTCTCGGTTACCCACGTCGTAGTTTCTTTCTGCAGATTTGAGATCATGGGACAGGAAGGCACAGGGTTGGAGCTTTTGGTCCTGGACAGATTGTTGGGACAGGATAGCCCCCACTCCAACGTCAGAAGCATTGACCTCAACCACAAACTGTCGGGACGTGTCCGGATGGACAAGGATGGGGGCCGTAGTGAACTGACGCTTCAGGTCCACAAAGGCTCTGTCAACCGCTGGGGCCCATGTGAACGGTACCTTGGGAGAGGTGAGTGCAGAGAGGGAGGCCACCAGGGTGCTGTAGCCTCGAATGAAACTCCGGTAGAAATTGGCAAACCCCAGGAAATGTTGTAGCTGTACCCTGGATGTAGGTGGGGGCCAATCCACTACTGCTTAAACCTTTTCCAGGTCCATCTGGACATTTCCTTCAGCGATGACATATCCCAGAAAGGAGAGGGTAGAACGGTGGAACTCGCATTCCTCCGCTTTCAGAAATAACTGGTTCTCCAGGAGGCGCTGAAGGACTTGACAAACATGGAGGACATGTTCTTGGGCAGAACGGGAACAAAAAAATATAGGATGTCGGCGAGGTATACGAACACGGAATGGTTTAACATGTCCCGGAGCACATTGTTTACCAGGGCATTGGTGAGTCGAAACATCATGACCAGGTACTCATAATATCCACTGGCAGTATTGAAGGCTGTCTTCCACTCATCCCCTTCACGTATCCAAACCAGGTGGTAGGCATTCCGAAGGTCCAGCTTGGAGAAGATGGTATCCCCCTGGAGAGGTTCGAAAGCCGAGGAGAGGAGTGGTGGGGGTAACGATTCATTATGTCATTAAGGCCCCAGTAGTCATTGCATGGACAGGTTACTGGGTGGTTGGGAGGTCTCAGAGGTGGCAGGCTGCCTATGAGCTAACTCACTGATTCGCTCCATGATAACCTTGAACCCTTGGTCGAGGCGTTCCGTCAGGGAACAAAGCCCTTCCAAAAGGCCCAGCAGTAGCTACTCATGCCTCCCAATGGTGGCTCCCTGCAGGGAGACAGCATGGTGGAGCTGGTCCAAGTCTGCTGGGTCTGTCATGGCCAGTTCGTACTATTAGGGCACAAAGCGAGATCCAGATGCAGACACGGGAGGCAAATGGTTTGAGTCTTTGAAATGTATTAATAATCCAAAAGGGGTAGGCAAGAGAATGGTCGTGGACAGGCAAAAGGTCAAAACCAGTTCAGAGTCCAGGAGGTACAGTGTGGCAGGCAGGCTCGAGGTCAGGGCAGGCGGAATAGTCAGGCAGGCGAGTACAAAGTTAAGAAAACAGGCAAGGGTCAAAACCAGGAGGATCAGCAAAAGAGAATCGAAAAGGCAGGCGAACGGGAAAACCACGCTGGTTGACTTGGAACATACAAATCAAATTCAAATCAAATGTATTTATATAGCCCTTCTTACATCAGCTGATATCTCAGAGTGCTGTACAGAAACCCAGCCTAAAACCCCAAACAGCAAGCAATGCAGGTGTAGAAGCACGGTGGCTAGGAAAAACTCAAGACGAACTGGCACAGACAAACAGAAAACACAGGTATAAATACCCAGGGGAGGTGGGTATAAATACTCCTGGAGGGAGGTGGAGACAATCACAAGGACAGGTGAAACAGATCAGGGTGTGACAGAATGATTCATTATAGATTGACTTTGAGTGTCCCTGTGTTTAATTTCCACGACAACAGAATCCTATGTACATACAGTACGTGTATGTTTTCTAATAAAACAGTAGGCCTATACAAAAAAATTGTAAACTAACATATCAGTCTATGCCTGGCCTGCGAATTCATTGTGCTTTTTCAATATGGCCGGTGCGCTGACTGAGATTGACACCCCTGCTGTAAGGTGTAGCATCTTATCTATTTGTACATCCTTCTGTATATCATATTTCAAGCATTCTGACAAAGCATCCAGGTATTTATGTGTGTGGTTAATGAGCAGTTTATCCTTTGATGAAACAAATGACATCTGATAGTGGCTGGTATTATCCTAGTGAAATGCGATTATACGGCTGAGTGGATATCAGTCACTTCCGACTGTGCTGCTGTGCTCTTTGTGTTCAGGAGAGGAAAGTGTTTTGCTCCATTTTATTACCTCTGTCCATCACTCCTAAAACAGACTTTACAGATGAAAAAGTAAAAGCACTTTGACTGGAACAGAGAAAAAGGGATTTCTGTAAGTTGAAAATAAAGCCCCTGGAAGCAAGGTGCACATTTGTGCCCTGAGATGGAGAAATGCACAGAGAGGGGAAGAGGGAGGGAGAGGGGGAGAGCGAGGCAGAGAGAGAGAGAGAGAGAGAGAGAGAGAGAGAGAGAGAGAGAGAGAGGTAAAGTAAAGGTAATTGAAATGGTAGAGCGCTCTAACATCAGCCACTGTGTCCATCAACATCTCAACACTGTGGGGGAGAGAGTGGTCTCTGTGTGTGTGTGTGTGTGTGTGTGTGTGTGTGTGTGTGTGTGTGTGTGTGTGCGTGCGTGCGTGCGTGCGTGCGTGCGTGCAGTACCCTTGTAGAGAGGCCCCTGCCTTGGTTGTTTCAGAGTGAGAGTAGGGTTGACAGCTGACGAGGTGTTTATGTGTGACAGGCTGTCTTGCTGAGAGGGTCTTCTCTCTGTTTTTTGTTTTATAAAGCCTTATGTGTCTGGGCTGGTAAAGGCTTGCCCAATCCTCTGTATGGCAAGCAGGGTGTTTCCCTCTGTCTCTATCCAGCCTCTGGAACACGAGGAGACCAGAATAGACTTCTACTGTCCACATACAGAGATATACATGTACGTGACTGACCATATGACTGGGATATCCTCATAATCAAGGGAACACAAAGAAGCACTGCCTTTTAGAATGATAGAACATTTAATTGAAGGGAGAAAGTTCAGTAATATGTCCTAACCTCCATGTTATTACAACAGACCTCTACCCAGCAGGACATCTAGGATGCCTAATAGTACTAAGGCATGGCGGTGGCCATATGGTAAAGTAGTTAGCTAGCTGTGTTTATAATCACTGGCCTTATCTTCATTCATTGCAGCACTCCTGTAGTGTGATCCCAGAGTGCTGCTACTGCTGATGGTGCTGTGGTGTGTATCAGTGTGAACTTAAAGAGCCCATTTAAAGAGTGAAATCCTTTACAAGCCTGGTAATTAACCAACAGCCGTGGCCTACTTTGATCTACGCTAATGATCTATGCTCTGAGATTACAGGGCTTTTAAAAGTAGCGATGTGATGGCGTGTGTGTGGGGGGATGCAGTGCTGTGTGTGTGTGTGTGTGTGTGTGTGTGTGTGTGTGTGTGTGTGTGTGTGTGTGTGTGTGTGTGTGTGTTTTCCAAGCCCTGTCAAACACAGTGAATGTATATGCCAAAGGTACACTATCCATAGTCCACAGCTGTGCTACCTTTCCCATTTCAACCCTCAGCAAAACAATTTATGGTTCTGTTTTAAGATAATCAACTGATGTTGCTACATATTAATGGGGATAATGACCGTGTCCTTTAGGTAATTTACTGTCTGTCCGGGGAGCAGTTATACACACATATACATACACACATACTCACACACACACACACACTCATAACCAACCACATGCACAAACACACACACACACACACACACACACACACACACACACACACACACACACACACACACACACACACACACACACACAGGTCCCCGCTTATAACCACACACAGCTCTCCCTCAGGCCGTGCCACACAGAGACATTGGCGAACAGTGTCTGTTGACTAGCAGGGAATGTATATATGAGTTTATTTAAGCACTTAGAAGGAGTCAATAGTCTCTTAATGTCAGAGGGAGCTGAGAGAGGAGTCCTCGCCTGATCTGCTGTTTGAAGAGTGGCACAGAGACGCCTCTGTCAGGGGAGATAAGGCGAGCACAGAGCAGAAAGGACGGAGCTGAGCAAAGCGCCAAATGACTGACTGACTGGACTGAACCGCACGCCACACTCAATCACTCTGGAAACCAAATAAATGAAGTCTAATCAAATGTATTTATAAAGCCGTTTTACATCAAATCAAACCAAATCAAATTGTATTAGTCACATGCGCCGAATACAACAGGTGTAGACCTTACAGTGAAATACTTACTTACGAGCCCTTAACCGACAGTGCAGTTTCAAAAAATATGGATAAGAATATGAGAAAAGTAACAAGTAATTAAAGAGCAGCAGTAAAAAATAACAATATATACAGGGGGGTGCCGGTACAGAGTCAATGTGCGGGGGCACCGGTTAGTTGAGGTAGTATGTACATGTAGGTAGAGCTAGTTAAAGTGACTATGCGTAGATGACAACAGAGAGTGGCAGTTGTGTGGAGAGGGGAGGGGGTGGCAGTCCAAATGGTCTGGGTAGCCATTTGACTAGATGTTCAGGAGTATTATGGCTTGGGGGTAGAAGCTGTTTAGAAGCCTCTTGGACCTAGTCTTGGCGCTCTGGTATTGCTTGCCCTGTGAAAGCAGAGAGAACAGTTTATGACTAGGGTGGCCGGAGTCTTTCACAATTTTTAGGGCCTTCCTCTGACACCACCTGGTATAGAGGTCCTGGATGGCAGGAAGCTTGGCCCCAGTGATGTACTGGGCCGTGCGCACTACCCTCTGTAGTGCCTTGTGGTCGGAGGCTGAGCAGTTGCCATACCAGGCAGGGATGCAACCAGTCAGGATGCTCTCGATGGAGCAGCTGTAGAACCTTTTGAGGATCTGAGGACCCATGCCAAGTCTTTCCAGTCTCCTGAGGGGGAATAGGTTTTGTCGTGCCCTCTTCACGACTGTCTTGGTGTGTTTTGACCATGTTAGTTTGTTGGTGATGTGGACACCAAAGAACTTGAAGTTCTCAACCTGCTCCACTGCAGCCCCATCGATGAGGATGGGGTGTGCTCGGTCCTCTTTTTCCTGTAGTCCACAATCATCTCCTTTGTCTTGATCACATTGAGGGAGAGGTTGTTGTTCAGCAGATGTTACAAAGTGCTCATACAAAAATAAACTGAGAGAAAGGGGGAGATACCAAGAAGGGGAAAGGGAGAAGCGGGAAGAATGAAGGAATGAAGTGAGAGAGAGAAAAAAAGAGAAAGGGTGGGAGAAAGAGACAGAGAGAGAGAGAGTTCTTTTCAGGATGGATAAACATGAATAGTCTCTCCCTCCCAGCTCTGTATGACAGTGTGAGTGTTTCACCCTGATTGTGGTTCTTTGAAGTAATTTGACTTGAGAGTTATGTTGATGTTCTGTGTTACAATCCATAGCCGTATCACAATCAGCCCCCTGTGAGGGAAATGGAGCAGACTAGCGAAGCGCTACATAGATACATCAGAGTACATGGCATCTACTGTAGCACATTAGGTACGCATCTGAACTGGAATGAGCACACACTCAGATTTTATCACGACAAAAAAAACGAACCATGAAAGATAGAGGCTGATTCCCCTCATTGCAATTCTACGTCACTTTTTCAGTTGGAAAATATTATACAAAGTGTGTTGATAATGTGTTTTCCTGATATGACCTATGACCTCATTAAAGTGATAAACTCATGGGGGAGAGGTGGTTTCTGGGAGTTGTAGTCATTTCAGTGCTCATTATTTGTGATTCTATCATGGGTCCATCATTAGGACAGTCCCTGTGAGCAGCTCATCAAAGACTAGTCAGTCTATATCAGCATTACTATGGCCCCAGAGGTAGCTAGTGAAGTGCAGAGGGCTGCCCTCAGCCAGGCATCACTTTCATAATTGTCCTGTATACTACAGAAATAGCATGTGTGCGGGGGTGGCTGTGTGTGCGTGTGTGCGTGTGTGCGTGTGTGCGTGTGTGCGTGTGTGTGTGCGCGTGTGCGCATGTAGCAATTTCTCCAGCTCTTTATTCAAATTATTTTAATTGCCCTACATGATGACGACAGGCAGCATTCGACTGCCGACAAAAACACAGATTCTGGCAATTTCCAAACAACAAAAACGTGCTGCCTATCTAATGAAGCCTTCATCTCTGAGCGTGTGGGTGAGTTAAGCTGGGTGTGAGTGATTGGGGGGCTTAATGATCAGTTTGTAGCTTCATGCTACTTGATTGTGCTCGGCATGACCGGTAATTTGATATTGTCGTCGTCATTCAGAGTAGTTGTGAGTCTCATCTCGCTGTTTTAACCAAGCTGTTTCTACCATCTTGATCCCAAACGTACCTGAGGCTCTGGAATTACCATTTCTCCCAGCCTTTCAATATTTGTTTAACAAACGCACCAGTGCAACTGCCGACACACACTCACAGGAGTACAGACACGAGCGCATGAAGGCACACACACACACAAACACACGTACATACACAAGTGTACGCACATGCACACACGCGCAATCTCACGATGTGACTAATCATCCCTCACTCACACACACTGTAGTTTGATGATTTTAGAGGAGCATGTGTGTGTGTGTGTGTGTGTTTCTGTGCTGTAGTCAAACGCTTGTTTTGCGATGGTTTAGGTGTCACGTCCTGACCAGTAATAGGGGTTATTTGTTATTGTAGTTTGGTCAGGACGTGGCAGAGGGTATTTGTTTTATGTGGTTCGGGGTGGTGGTTTGTTTAGTAGGGTATTTGATTTATGTATTCCAGGGGTTTTGGGGCACTGTTATATGTTAGTGTATTTCTATGTTCTGTCTAGTCTTTTGTATTTCTAAGTTTTGTTAATTTGGGTTGGACTCTCAATTGGAGGCAGGTGTTTTCTAGTTGCCTCTGATTGAGAGTCCTATATATAGGTGTGTGTTTGTTGAGTACTTTGTGGGAGATTGTTCTGTGTATAGCCTTGTGCCTTACCGGCCTGTGATTAGTCGTTGTGTTTTCTTTGTCCGAATATAATAAAGAAGATGAGTGCACATTTCCCCGCTGCATTTTGGTTTAAATCCGACGACAACTGTTACATTAGGTCCCAGGGAAGATGATCAGGACACTCTAGCCTTACAGTTGAATGTCTTCGTTAGCATAAAGTCACCATGCTGTTTGTTGTGTAGATTATTCAGTGTGAGTAAGGAATGTGTGCAGGAGTCAGGGCTACTGCTTGATTGTAAAAACGGCTTGATAGATGCAACTGATATTCATCTTCCATCAGAAAGAGGACACAGAGTGGTGACCTGTCATTCATTTTGGCATGAATACGTGTCACATATCAGTTTGCAAACAATAACAAACAAAAAATAATTGAGTTAATAAAACCGCATACAAACATGGTTTCTTTTTTGTTTTCTTGAGTAAAGCAGCTCCAAAATGCAGGTGTTTCAGCCTAGCTTAGTTCTTTCTGTGGTGGTGGGGCAGCCAGCGGGAAATAGTGTAGGTGTTGGTTATGTTCTCTAGTTAAACCATGATTGGCTCAGTGTTCTGTCACACATGGGGACACTACATCACAGCAAAATCTACAGGGAGAGCTAGAAAGTTCAAGCCACTTGGGTGCTGCCATAGATTTACATTAGAAGTGCCCATCCAAGAAGGCTCAAGGTCATTGGCCACAGATACAATTGTCAAATAACGTTATATCTACCGTATCTTTGATTGGACTGTCAACATCAGACTTTCAAAATCTTAGCTAGCAAGCTAGACAAGCAGTCATTATGATGAATCAAGTCAACAATCTACTGGCAAATATTTTTCAATCTCTGTCATATGAAGAGAAATTATAGATAAAACGTATCGTGCTCATCGGCCATTGGACATGAACATTACAGCAAGTTGGAAATCGCAAATTCAACAATGAGTGGTTTGGAAGGTGCAATGAACACGATGGGCGACAGAGCTGGTTTCAAGCGCAGGGCGCAGCAGGTGTTTATTGGTAAAGGACCACAGGAGGAGGCAGGTAGCTGGGTCCAGGGGCAGGCAGAAGGTCATACACAGGGAGTCCACAAAGGCAACAGTACAGGCAGGGAAAAGGCTAGTAACGTTGTCCGGGAGATCAGGCAATAGTTAGATAACAGGAAATCTGATAGGCTAAAGTACAGGCAGGGAATACGCAAAAGGCGTCGTTAGTGAGGCAGGTAAAAACTATCAAAAACGGGAGGATTCAATTACAAGAAAACCAGAGCTCTGAATAGAAGTGTGTCACAAAACAAACAATACCTCACAGTGATGGGGTGCAAAGAACAGAACTAAATGGTGTGTGATAATGACATACAGGTGTGTGAACAGGCGATCAGAATTCAAGTGATTGGGATCTGGAGAGTGAGCTGCGTTCAGGGGATCTAGGTGTTTGAGAGTGTGAGCAGGAAAGTGGGCTGGAAAGTGAGCTGCGTTCAGGGGATCTACATGTTTGAGAGTGTGAGTTGGAAGCAGACGTTACAGAAGGAATCAGTGTCTAACTGCAAGCATTGCAAAACAATCACAAGCCTGCTATTCGGTGGAGAGTGTGTGTGGTCCAATTCTGGGTTTAAAGGCCTCTTTACCAAGCTTAAAATAATAAACATTCACCTGCAACACCATGGGCCAGGGAATGTTGAATACATTGGCCATGCTGTCAATCCCGCATGACTTCTTCTTCATTCAAAATAACTGGAAACTCGGAACTGGGAAATCTCAAACTTCAGTGAGTTCAAGACAACTGGGAACTTGGAAAAAAACAAGCTCCGACTCGGAAAATACATTTTGAACAGTCATCCAACTCGGGAACTCGGGCCTCTTTCTAGAGCTCCGACCTGAAGATCACTGATGTCATGATTCAACCTTGTTTTTTTCAGAGTTCCCAGTTCTCTTGAAAGCATTATAAATCCAGAGAATGCCAGACTTTGATGACAAAGTTTTCCCACAAGAAGGAAGGTCGCGCCACCTTCCTATTCAAGTGAGCACAGCACAACAAGGTCTAAATACTTATTGTATGCTGCTGCATAAATGATGCAAAATGCCACGGAGATATGTATACTGTTGCTAAGAAAGTAATACTAAGTGTATGTTGTGTAGTAAGCTGTTAGTAGCCCATGTGCCTCACCCTAATAATTTGGTCCATTTCCTCCTCATAACTTAGCCTACTGTTCTGACGTGGTGGTGCACATGTAGCCTATAGCCTGTTTTACAGAAATGTCATCATCATATCTTGTAAGAGCTTTCATTGTCTGCTTATATGCCCCCTTAATTTATCCTACAGTTCTGACTTGGTGTACAGGGAGAATACTGTAAGAACGGCCCATGTTCTGAATTCTGTCACTATACATTTCAAAAGTGCTGAACAAATAGTTATATTGACTACGTCCATTTTAGCTCGCTCATTAATGTCTTCATTGAAATTACGGATTGCCTCTTATCCGCTCATTGCTTCCTTATGCCAAAGTTGGTACATATCAATTGACAGTAGAAACCACATTTTTTTAAGCAAGTCAGTCATATCAGCCATGTTTTTTGAAAAGGCAGTGAATGAGGCTGAATGAACTCTTTCGCTGCCAGACAAGGCTCCACTGATAGCCAGGTGTATCGGTGGTAAGGATTCACTCCATGGTGCTGAAAAGAAAGCTCTGCTGTTGGGACAGCTTTATGTAGGCCCACAATTATTGTATTGTTTAGTGTAAACAATTATTGTAAACAATTATTGTATTGTTTAGTGTAGTTTAGTGGCTTTGCGGGCATGCATACTTTTTTTTTGCACCACCAAGATTTACATGCTGAAATCACCACTGATGGAGCTTGTATCACACAGCAGAGAGCTGGACTGAATAGAGCTAAGTGTGTCAACACTGTCTGTTTCTCTCGGAGGAGTACTCTAAGCACTCAAAGGAAGAGGAGAGTGGATTGTCACTCTCCGCAGTCTGGAGAAGGGTGGCCATGGGAAGCAAGTGTGTGTTTTCTGAGAGAGAGAGAGAGAGAGAGAGAGAGAGAGAGAGAGAGAGAGAGAAACGTGTGTAGCTGGTAACAAACTGACGTAAAAAGCAGACCCAGTACTATAGGAAGATCTGACCATACGGTAATGCACTTTACTGACTCCCTAAAGGCTGTGGCAGCTGCTCACTCTGTTCCATCAATTCCATTCCAGCCTTTACAACGATCCCATCCTCTTATAGCTCCTCCCACCAGCCTCCTCTGTATTTTACCGATCTCTTTGTAGCTTACCGGTGTTGGGTGTTTATAGTCCTCACATACCCCACCAGACATACCCAGTGGCCACCTCACACCTGCAGGCATGTTATAGCATCCATACATTACTCCCTATAACTCTTCCTCCAACTTATTTTCTCTCTGTCAGTGCTGTCTCACCTGTTGCCTGTGCAGAGGTACAACACAGTAGTTTGACATTGTTCTGAGGTGTGTCTGTGTCTCCTATCTGGCTCCGAGTCAGTCCAGGTACTGACTGGGGATAGAGGGTCCCTACTGTCACACAGCACAGTCTGTTCCCCCCATGGCCTAATTGGCTCAACCCTGCTTACAGCAACACTGTTACTAAGCTACTGCTCTGTGTGTGTGTGTGTGTGTGTGTGTGTGTGTGTGTGTGTGTGTGTGTGTGTGTGTGTGTGTGTGTGTGTGTGTGTGTGTGTGTGAGAGAGAGAGAGAGAGATTCATGTGTCCTCTAGCTATCACACATCTTCTCTGGTTACAAGTACAAATTTGATGAAATGTCCAACAAGTGTCACGCACTCACAAGACAGTCCTGTCATTGTGTGTGTATGTGCACATTTGTGTGAGAGGAGACAGAGCTTGAGAATGTTGTTCAGACAAAGTTCATATTTATACTGAACAAAAATATAAATGCAACATGCAACAATTTCATATAAGAAAATCAGTCAATTGAAATTATTTTATTAGGCTCTAATCTCAAATCAAATCGTATTGGTCACATACACATGGTTAGCAGATGTTATTATGAGTGTAGTGAAATGCTTCTAGATCTGACAGTGCAGCAGTATCTAACAGGTAATATCTAACAATTCCACAACAAAACCTGATATCTAACAAATTCCACAACAAAACCTAATACACACACTCTAGAAAGGAATGGGATGAGAATATATAAGTACTTCCGGCGAATTTACTAACAATTTACTAAATTACTCACGATAAACGTTCACAAAAAGCATAACAATTATTTTAAGAATTATAGATACAGAACTCCTCTATGCACTCGATATGTCCGATTTTAAAATAGCTTTTCGGTGAAAGCACATTTTGCAATATTCTAAGTAGATAGCCCGGCATCACAGGGCTAGCTATTTAGACACCCAGCAAGTTTAGCCTTCACCAAACTCCGATTTACTATTAGAAAAGTTTGATTACCTTTGGTGTTCTTCGTCAGAATGCACTCCCAGGACTTCTACTTCAATAACAAATGTTGGTTTGGTCCCAAATAATCCAGTTATGTTCAAACAGCTGCGTTTTGTTCGTGCGTTCAAGACACTATCCGAATGGTAAATAAGGGTCACGCGCACGGCGCATTTCGTGACAAAAAAAATCTAAATATTCCATTACCGTACTTCGAAGCATGTCAACCGCTGTTTAAAATCTATTTTTATGCCATTTTTCTCGTAAAAAAGCGATAATATTCCGACCGGGAATCTGCAATTAGGTAAACAGACGAAAGAAAATAAAGCACGGGATCGACTCGGGCACGCGCCTAAGCCCATTGTCCTCTGATCGGCCACTTGTCAAAGGCGATAATGTGTTTCAGCCAGAGGCTGCTTCGATATCGTTCAGCTTTTTCCCGGGCTCTGAGAGCCTATGGAAGCCGTAGGAAGTGTCACGTTACAGCAAAGATCCTCAGTCTTCAATAAACAGAGGCAAGAAGAACAACACCTTGTCAGACAGGCCACTTCCTGCATGAAATCTTCTCAGGTTTTTGCCTGCCATATGAGTTCTGTTATACTCACAGACACCATTCAAACAGTTTTAGAAACTTTAGGGTGTTTTCTATCCAAAGCCAATAATGATATGCATATTCTAGTTACTGGGCAGGAGTAGTAACCAGATTAAATCGGGTAAGTTTTTTATCCGGCCGTGTAAATACTGCCCCCTAGCCCTAACAGGTTAATGATGAGTTTGGAGGGTACTATGGGGTTGAATGCTGAGCTGTCGTCAATGAACAACATTCTTACATAGGTATTCCTCTTGTCCAGATGGGATAGGGCAGTGTGCAGTGTGATAGCGATTGCATCGTCTGTGGACCTATTTGGGTGGTAAGCAAATTGGAGTGGGTGGGCAACAGGTAGGGTGGAGGTGATATGATCCTTGACTAGTCTCTCAAAGCACTTCATGATGACAGAAGTGAGTGCTACGGGGCGATAGTCATTTAGTTCAGTTAACTTAGCTTTCTTGGGAACAGGAACAATGGTGGTCATCTTGAAGCATGTGGGGACAGCGGACTGGGATAGGGATTGATTGAATATGTCCGTAAACACACCAGCCAGCTGGTTTGAGCATGCTCTGAGGACGCGGCTAGGGATGTCGTCTGGGCCGGCAGCCTTGCGAGGGTTAACACGTTTAAACGTTTTACTCACATCGACAACAGAGAAGGAGAGCCCACAGTCTTTGGTAGTGGGCCGTGTTGTTGGCACTGTATTGTGCGCAAAGCAAAAATAAGATGTTTAATTTGTCTGGGAGCAAGACGTCGATGTCCGTGACAAGGCTGTTTTTCTTTTTGTAATCCGTGATTGTCTGAAGACTCTGCCACATACATCTTGTGTTTGAGCGTTTGAATTGCGACTCCACTTTGTCTCTATAATGACACTTTGCTTGTTTGATTGCCTTAAGGAGGGAATAACTACACTGTTTGTATTCGATCATGTTGCCAGTCGCCTTGCCATGATTAAATGCGGTGGTACGTGCTTTCAGTTTTGCACGAATGCTGCCATCAATCCACGGTTTCTATTTGGGAAGGTTTTAATAGTCACAGTGGGTACAACATCTCCTAAACACTTCCTTATAAACTTGCTCACCGAGTCAGCGTATAAGTCAATGTTATTGTCTGAGGCTACCCGGAACATATCCCAGTCCACGTGATCGAAGCAATCTTGAAGCGTGGAATCTGATTGGTCAGACCAGCGTTGTATAGGCCTAAGCATGGGCACTTCCTGTTTTAGTTTCTGCCTAAAGGAGGGGAGCAACAAGATGGAGTCATGGTCAGATTTGCCAAAAAGGAGGGCGGTGGAGGGTCTTGTATGCATCGCGGAAGTTAGAGTAGCAGTGGTCGAGGGTGTTACTCGCTCTTGTACTGCAATCAATATGCTGATAGAATTTAGTTAGCCTTTTTCTCAGATTAGCTTTGTTAAAATCCCCAGCTATAATATATGCAGCCTCAGGATATATGGTTTCCAGTTTGCATAAAGTCCAGTGAAGTTCCTTGATGGCCGTCTTGGTATCCGCTTGCGGGGGGATATTCATGGCTGTGACGATAACCGAGGAAAGTTCTCTTGGGAGCTAATACGGTCGGCATTCGATTGTGAGGAATTCTAGGTCAAGTGAACAAAAGGACTTGAGTTATTGTATGTTGTTACAATTACACCATGAGTCGTTAATCATGAAACATGCACCCCCGCCCTTCTTCTTACCAGAGAGATGTTTGTTCCTGTCGGCGCGATGCACTGAACATCCCATTGGCTGTACGGACTCCGACAGCATGTACCCAGCAAGCCATGTCTCCGTGAGACAGAGTATGTCACAATCCCGGGTATCTCTTTGGAAAGCAACTCTTGCCCTAATTTCGTCAACTTTGTTAGGGACTGGACATTAGCGAGTAATATACTCGGAAGCGGTGGGTTGTCTGCGCGCATCCGAAGCCTCAATAGAAGACCGCTCCAGTACCCTCTCCCCCGATGGTGTTGTTTTGGGTCGGCCTCTGGAATCAGTTCAAATGCCCTGGGAGGTGCAGACAAAGGATCTGCTTTGGGAAAGTTGTATTCCTGGTCCTAGTGCTGGCTGTGCTGGTAAGTTGACGTCTCTCTGATATCCAATAGTTCTTCCCGGCTGTATGTAATAACACTTAAGGTTTTCTGGAATAACAATGTAAGAGATAATAATTAAAACAACGAAATACTGCACAGTTTCCTAAGGACTTGAAGTGAAGCTGCCATCTCTATCGGCGCCATCCTGAACTTCATAAAGTTGAACTATGAACTATGGATATCACATGAATGAGCAGGGGCGCAGCCATGGGTGGGCCTGGGAGTGCATATGCCAACCCACTCTGGAGCTGGGCCCACCTACTGGGTAGCCAGGGCCAGCCAATCAGAATGAGTTTTTCCCCACAAAAGGGCTTTAAAGACAGAAATACTCCTCAGCTCACTAACAGGGATGTAAACAAATTTGTGCAAAAACTATTGGAGAAATAAGCTTTTTGTGTGTATGGAGGATTTCTGGGATCTTTTAAATCAGCTCATGATATATGATACACTTTACATGTTGCGTTTATATTTTTGTTCAGTACATTTATGTTTTTCTCTGCTAAAGAATTCCTTTCAAATAGTTAACAGAAGTATCACACAATATTTATAAGCTTATCCATTTCTCCAGCGTCCCACCTACTGGGTCATAACTTTATCTATTTGACTTCATGCCAAAAAGACTAAACAACATCTATTTGACAGTATGCCAGTCTCCCATTGTTAGGGACATGAACATTTCGTCATTATATATAGATCTCTGGAGATTGCCATTGATTTTGAATGCCATGTTTGTGTGTGGGGGTGTTTAATTTATGTCTTATATACTGATTGAACAGGGTTTATAGCAGGTGCATAAGCCTCTTGTCAGCACACTTAGAATGTTAAACATATGCCGGCGACCACTGGTCCTGATGACTCAACAAGATGTCTTAGTTTCCCTTCGAAATTCTACGTATTATGGATGAACGTCTATTTTTGATGCATTCATTCGTGGTTATAGTGGTTATAGGGTTGAAACCCGAAACAACTCAAAGATGAATCGTTTAGGCATTCATTCTGAGTGGTTAAAGTTAGGGCTTTGGTTTGGGAAGGCTCAGCTAACCAACCGACCTCATACCATCAAGTATCATCAAGTATTCTCATGTCTCGCCAGAGAATTGTGAACTGTAGTGGTACAGTGGTCTGGTGGACGTACGTAAGCATCGGCCTCTGATTCCAAAGGTTGCATATTGGAATCCGATAGCAAGTTGTTTTTGATATTTTAGTTTTAAGCCTATCCCAAACCTTAACCCTAACCTTAAGAATTCGGAGTTAATGCCTTAACCCTAATCTTAAAAATTCGGAATTAAAGTCTAAACTTAACCCTAAACACTTCAAAATTTGATGTTTGAGAAACATGGATGAACGTCTAGTTCTGAAGTGAGACTGTGAGAGCTTGTAGCAGAAATCAGGGCTACCACTTCTAACAGGCTACCTGTTCCCCCAATCATTACTCCAATCAGCAGCCAAATAGTGAAGGATTACTCCCCCAGTTCCAATTCTACTTCCTGTGTGTGGAGAACTGTTACATTAGTCATCAGCCAGTTTATTTACAATGTAATTTAGCCTCGCTTCTGGCGTTGCTGTTTGAGTTCAGGCTCCAGACTAGATCAGCTCCTCCTAGCTATGCAGGGGGCCTGATTGGAGAACGGTAGGCTATAAGCATCGATTTAGAATGTGTGTGTGTGTGTGTGTGTGTGTGTGTGTGTGTGTGTGTGTGTGTGTGTGTGTGTGTGTGCGTGCGTACGTGCGTGCGTGCGTGCATGCGTGTGCGTGTGCGTGTGCGTGTGTGTGTGCGTGTGTGTTAAAGCAGGTACACAAGCCTCTTGTCAGAACACTTGTCAGAATTATCTAATGTATGTCTGCAACCACTGGTTCTGATGACTACCCACTTACAAATGGCCACTTCCCAGATGTGCTTTTTTCTGAGTCTGTGTGCTCTACAATCTGAATCCTACTTTACAACTTTGATGAAGTTTTTCAACCACTTTTTCCTGTCTGTCTGGCTCACATTGGATCGTTCCCTGTTTTTGTAGTGTCTGTAGTGTTTTCCTCACCTGGGTTGTGCAGTAATGTTTGTTACCTCTTACGGTAGTAGGCCCATTGAAGCGTGTGATACATCCTATTCTGAGTGTGTCCCGCCACGTCTTCACAGGGCTGATTTCCCACAGGGTGCAGGCGTTTGGCGTGTTTACATTTAGTTCCTGTTTCCAATGCTAGATCAAACGCCTCTCTCCTGCGATGCACAATACACAGCGCTCTAGGGGGAATACGTGATGACCTCGCCTGTTACTCCTAAAAAGAGGAAACACAAACACCTCATGACACAGGGGAGATAAGCCACAGTATGTAGGCCAGTGTGTGTGTGTGTGTGTGTGTGTGTGTGCCTTCATATGTGCATGTGTCCCCTATGGTAGTAGAGGGCAACATGCACATTGGTAATAATGTAAGGAGTTAGTAAATCGATGGTGTCATGTGGTCTTTGGTATCTCTTGGGATAGCTGTATGATAATGACTCTATAGCTTGCCTATCAGCCTCACTCCATCAGGTTCAAACAGATGGAAATGAATTGGCTCTACAGCCTCTGAAATCAATTCCAGACTATGTAATGTTAAGGCTCCCGTGTCAATCGTGTGGGTGAAAGGGGTGAACCACTGACATGAAGAAAAAAAACATGTTCTCATCTCGAACATGGTTCCCTCTCTCTATCAACTAGCCGGGTGAGACATGTCTCCTGTCTCTCTCCTGTCTTTATTTTTTACATGCAAGTGTTCATTCAAATGCTCTATCTACCTCTTTCACCTTCCTCTCGATCTCCTGTCCAGGTGTCTCTCCTCAAACAGTCTCTCTCTCTTTTTCTCTATCTCTGCCTACTCTCCTTCCTCTCTCCCTCCCTCATCGCACCCTCTCTCTCTCCTAGTTTAAACTCTCTCACAGATCTCTCTCCTCTCCGTCGTTTGATTCCCAGTCTGACAGGTACACGGTAGTATGCAGGCCAGTTTAGGTATAGGGTGTATGATTAGTCTTGGTGGTTGTGGTGCACGGGGCCAGGCTCTGACACTTCCTGTCTGTCTGTGGGTCCTCTCTGGGCCCCGGCAGGGCGAGCCACTCAGGTGGAGCGAGGGAACGACCTGCCGCTGGCTTTCAGTTGGATCTGGCCGCGGGATTGGCTGAGCACTGGTCCGGAAGCATGGATCTTGCACAGCAGAGCTCATCTCAGGAGGACTTTAACCTCCAGCGTGACAGCCGATAGAAAAGTGTGTGTGTGTGTGTTTTCGTGTGAGTGCATGTGTTCTCTCTACCTCCCTCTATCTGACAGTCTATGTCTGTTACCTGCTTTTCATCTAATCCCTCCCAATCTCTATCCATCACTCTCTTTCCTCATCTCAGTCTTCTCTACTATATCCATCTTTCATTCTCCTCCTGTCACTCTCTCTCTCTTTCTCCCACTCTCTGCCGTAGAGGTAGAATCCTCTCCCTCTACCTCTCATTAGTGGTAAATTCCTGTGGATTTATTTCTCTCCTCCACTCCATCATTCCCCAGCTCTGCCACCTGTCTAATTTGAAGCGCAATACTCTCCCTCTGGCGTGAAAATATTGCATCATTCATCGTCTTTCTAATTCCTAAAAAAATATCCCTGCTGCAACACTTAAGCTGAAATATGGGGATGTTGCCCAAAGTGAATGGCTTGCCCACTCTAAGAGGCATATCCATTTGAGGAAATATTTGTATTATATTTCCAAGAACACGGGGAGACAATTTCTTAACTCTATTTCTTGAACTGCATTGTTGGTTAAGGGCTTGTAAGTAAGCATTTCAAGGTCTACACCTGTCGTATTCGGCCCATGTGACAAATACAATTTGATTTGATTTTTATTTGATATCCACAGATACTGAAAATATCTTGGAGAAATGTATATTTCTCCAATTGCTTGGGTTGGTCCCATCTCTGAATGTCTATCCTACCCTTTCAATAATATAGGGGGTCATAGTCAACAACAATCTCTTCGACGCCCCCGCTCCATCCCTGAAAACAGACAAAATATTGGTTGCTAGCTCATCTCATTCCTAGGTGATGGGTGTGGTGGCAGCCATTTTTCGCCTGGCTGCCCAGTGCTAAGCTGTTTTTGCGGTGGGTGGGCAGGGCTATATTCAGTTCATATTGAACTGCTGGATGATTAGATGGCCAGTTATTGATAAAGCCAGAGTAGTATTTTAGCTGTGGACAGGCATGATGTGCTGTGTGTCCTGTATCACGATGGAGACTGTGTCTGACTGGCTGGTACTGTGAATATACCTGGGAACCTAGAGTCTGCTCCTGTACACCTACAGTACACTGTATATGGTCTTTCTATAAACTACACTGGTTAACTTGTTACAGCTGTTGACAAGTCATTGATAATAATCTGCCATTTTTTTTCTTCATGTCATTACATTAAGATATAACGGGGAACATATTGTAGCTATATTCAGTCAAATTCGCAAGTTGATTTAAAACCTATGTTTGGGGTTGCTGTCTTGATGGATTTGTCCAAAATCGTGTGACATAAAACATTACTTGTCTGTCCTTGCATTTATGGCAGTGTAAGTTGCCATTCTATCATAAATGAAGCATTAATCAGTTCATGTAACGTAGGCGCAGCGAGGCAGGAAACAAGTGCAGTTAGTGAGTTTAATAATAATGAACATGGAACAATACAAGAGAAGAGCAGCGTCTGATATGGAAACACAAATAATACTACCTGATGACTACTAACAGAAGAGTACTATATAAAGGGTGAGTAATCAAGGTAGAAATGAAGTCCAGGCGGGACTGATGATGAGATGTAAGTGCACGTAATAAGGGTTGCCAGGTGTGTGTAAAGATGGGTTGCCAGGACCGGTGGTCAGTAAACCGGCGAGGGAGTACACGTGACAGTTAAATTGGAACCCTTTAAGAATCCTGTAAGAATCCTGGATCTAGCCGTCGGACCGTTCTTTTGTATAGAGATCTCAGAAATGCAGTGTAACTACATTACAACTCTTGTCTCCTTATGTTATGGGGTAAAAACTGTTTTCACGGCCACACAAATCCCCTCCAAAATGTACGTGATTGCTAAATCGAAACTTTCTAAATGAAAGAGTCACATTACCTTGATACTTAGAACCTAAATCGATACTGTCATCGATACTGTCATTATTATCGATACTGTCGTTCTTCAATAATTTATCATAATACTTGTTGGATGCCATTTGGTGTTGAGCTGTTTAATTACGCCTTGATGTTTTCAGACATCATCATCAGATCCAGGAAGGAATTTTCTGAATGACAGTCAAGTGATGAACGGCTGTTGTGATAGCCATGCAATGCATTAACAGCCCAAGTCCTGGAAAAAAGGTCCAGAATATTTACAAATGGCCACTTCCCAGATGTGTTTTTCTGAGTCTCTGTGCTCTTCCATCTGAATCCTACTTTACAACTTTGATGAAGTTTTTCAACCACTTTTTCCTGTCTGTCTGGCTCACATTGGATCGTTCCCTGTTTTTGTAGTGTCTGTAGTGTTTTCCTCACCTGGGTTGTGCAGTAATGTTTGTTACCTCTTACGGTAGTAGGCCCATTGAAGCGTGCGATACATCCTATTCTGAGTGTGTCCCGCCACGTCTTCAGTCAAGTGACAAACAGCTGTTGTGATAGAGCATGCGATGCAACAACCGCCCAAGTGCTGGAAAGAAGGTGTTCGTGAGAAATTTCCTAAATATTTTGGTGTCTCATTCCTTACACCGGTGAAGACATTTGTGCCTGGATCCACGTTGGATCTAATATCTCTAGCAAATTGATGTTGATCATTTGTTGTTGACTGCTTGATTTACAGCAGGGTTTCATGAGATTCAACAGAGAAAGCATCAAGGAACGAGTTCATGTTTTCATATGTTTTTGTGCCTGGAATTGAACACGGAGTCTACTGTGCACAATTGTGTGGGATATACTATTGCGTAACACCCAACGCTATTCCTATGAATTATTCTGTATATAATGACATCAAATTACATAATGGGCTTCTTCACACTATGATCTGGTAATTAAATATCATGACATATACATTCATTTTGGTTTCCATGTTGTACCAGCAATTTTAAACAATACAACAATACACCACGTGCAGTTATTATGAGGACGACAACATCTAATGCTGGCTTCAACTTGGCTTTCTATACAAAGCCTTCCATTACAAAAGGAACCTGTTTTTTGTTTGCGTTCTCAGTATCAGAACAGCCATGGTGAGATTCAAATGGTGAGCTTAATGCTACTGCTATTCATAGCTTTAGTATGTGTGCCCGCGTTGGCCACATAGGCTTCAGATGCATCCAATTTATTTAGTTAGGCAAGTCCACGTTATTCTCACATATTTTAGAATGTAATAATCATTTGAATATCAATGAATTGGCAAGGCCTAAAAAAAGATGTATTCTTACTGGTAATGGCCTACTATTTTTAAACACTTTTTGCATGCTTTTTATGGGGGGGAGGGTTCTACAGTATATTGGGCCATATGTGTACAGTTATATATATTATACAATTGTATAACATTGAGGTCCATGAAAATTGAAATTCAGTATTTGAAAAAGTCCCTGAAATTCCTTGAATTTGACTTGCCAATGTCTGTCTGTATGAACCCTGCTTAAAGGATATATTGTACTCGTCGTATGTTGTTGTATAGGGTGGAGTTATGGGACATTTTGCATATACAGTATTCCTCTAAGTAGCCCTACATGTGGAAATGATGAAAAATCTTTTCAATTTTTTTAATGTTTATTCCAATGTCACACATTGACCCCATTATTTATAGAAATACCCATATATACTTATTGTGGGTCATTTTAGATCTGAGGAAAGGTGTAAGCAATGTGGTTGAGTAGAATAGAAATTCTTGAAAGTGTCTACAGTATGTGGGATTAATTGTGCTCTGGATTTCAGGCCTGTATTTTCTGCACACCAGCAGTGCTGTGTTATTACACAGTACGTACAGGGAGGGAGAAATTGTCCACTGCTTGTTCTGTAACCAGATCAATGGCGGGATGTTAAAGTCAGACATAACTAAAGTCTATATTGATTAGCCATTTGTTCCAAACTAACAGACTGAGCATGTTTTGATCTGCTGTATAATACCCCAGACTCTTATTACTGGCTGTAGACACAGAGAAAACAAAGACCTACAAGGTGTAAGCAATGTAGTTTTGTCCTATATTTTTATACATATATCCCAGGCCCCGTCCCCGCAGGAGGCCTTTAGCCTTTTGGTAGGTCGTCATTGTTAATAAGAATTTGTTCTTAACTGACTTGCCTAGTTAAATAATGGGTAAATAAAAAGAAAAAACTAGGCCATTATTTAGGTGAAATCACTGCAGAGAAAAAGACACAAGGGGACACAGTGGAACACAGGGGACCACAGGGGAACACGGGGGAACACGGGAGAACACGGGGGAACACAGGGGACCACGGGGGAACACGGGGGACCACGGGAGAACACGGGGGAACACGGGGGACCACGGGGGAACACGGGGGAACATGGGGAACACGGGGGAACACAGGGGACCACGGGGGAACACGGGGGACCACGGGGGAACACGGGGGAACACGGGGGAACACGGGGGAACACGGGGGAACACGGGGAACACGGGGGACCACAGGGGAACACGGGGGACCACATGGGAACACGGGGAACACAGTGGAACACGGGGGACCACAGGGGAACACGGGGAACACAGTGGAACACAGGGGACCACGGGGGAACACGGGGGACCACGGGGGACCACAGGGGAACACGGGGGACCACGGGGGACCACAGGGGAACAAGGGGGAACACAGGGGAACACGTGGGACCACGGGGGAACACGGGGGAACACGGGGGAACACAGGGGACCACGGGGGAACACGGGGGACCACGGGAACACGGGGGAACACGGGGGACCACGGGGGAACACAGGGGACCACGGGGGAACACGGGGGAACACGGGGGAACACAGGGGAACACGGGGGAACACAGTGGAACACAGGGGACCACAGTGGAACACAGGGGACCACAGGGGAACACGGGGGAACACAGTGGAACACGGGGGACCACGGGGGAACACGGGGGACCACAGGGGAACACGGGGGACCACAGGGGAACACGGGGGAACACAGTGGATAATGACAGAACTAACAGCACGTATACAACAGACACAAGATCCTTCGGGTGTCTCCATGGTGTTACTCCGTTTCTCATGTTGTTCAATGTTAAAGGTGTAAGGTTTGTATGTGTGTGTCGGGGGAGGTGGGGTGTTAAGTGTGTCATCATGTGAGATTGTTTTCTCCTACTATTTAAGGGCTCAGGTTTGAGACAGCTCAGCCTGCTACAGCCATAATAGAGTAACATGTGTATGTAATATGTGTATTGACTGGTCAGTATGAGCAGCAGGCTGCAGACCAGTGGGTATGTGTGATTGTATAATGGTCTATGTTACATACTGTAAGGTGTTCGTGTTGATGGTTTTATTCGTTTAGGAGATTAGATTAACCAAGGTTATTGACTGGCCCTTGACCGCATCCTCTTATTGATATGATCACTCATCTTCAGCATGCTAGCAGGGACGTGTGTGTGTGTATGGCAGTGCGCGCACGTGTGGTTGTGGCTACTGTATGTGTACGGGTGTCTGTCTTCATTTTCTGTGTGTACAGTTTAAAGTAGTTTATGCAGAATGTATGTATGCATGCATTCTACTTCCTGTGTTTTAATGAGTATGTCTGCTGTCCTCTCTGACCGATGCTGTGTGCCAGTGTGGTAATGAAGGCTGGTTAGTGAGTGTGGGCGTGTCAGGGCTAGGTTAACATAGCTATTTTCAGTCCATGCTACGGCACCTACACACACTGAGAAGTGCATGCTCACACGCTCACACACGGATGCTTGACAGTGTGAGCACGTGAATGTGGAACACACACGCAAACGGATAAATGTTCTCCAAGTCATACAGGATCATGTAGTCTATGGTTGAACGGATACATTAGTTACTGTGCTGATTCTGTGGAGTTTTATATTAAAGCTGATCCACAGTACTTTAACGTGTTCATGGTCCTGATGTTTGTCTCTTGTGTTCTCTCTCTCTCTCTCTCTCTCTCTCTCTCTCTCTCTCTCTCTCTCTCTCTCACTCTCTCACTCTCTCACTCTCACACACACACAATATGTGACCGACCTCCTTGATTTGGTCTTATGCATCAAAATTTGAAATGGATTTTTTTTAACGTTGGATAAAAGTAGAGACTCAGAGCTAGAAAATGGTATATCATACACCGCAGTTGATAAACTTTTGAGAAACCCCACTTTTGAGAAAAAGGTCCTTGAATCTGTTGGTACAGCTACGAGAGAGCTCTTCGTTATCTCCACCCATTCAGCATCGTTCACACCCTCTTAAGCCTTAGCCCCACCCACCTCCTTAAGGATTCACATGTGAGGCCATGTGGTAAACACACGCTATATCAAATTAAAACTATGTTTATTTATCACAAGCACAGCATACAGAATGTGTAAACGGTACAGTGAAGTGGTTAATGACATAGTAGCAAAATCAACAACAGAAAGTGTCCAGATAAAAATACTTTATAAATATGTTATCATTATTGTCTAAATTGATGGGTCATGTGAAGGAAATGCTATAATCACCCCCCAGCCACATCTAGCTAAGTCAATGGGACACTATTGTCTAGACATAGTCTAGACACTGTCACGTGTAACATGTTCATGAAATACAATAGATGGCCGTAATCCCCCCTCAGACACACCTGGCCAATTTGATGGGTCATGTAATAATCTGGCCCGAAGTGAAGTCTTTTGTTTAGACATGTAGGTAGCTAGCTAAACAATGAACTGGCATAATCCCAATTCATACTACTACCAATACAAACATTGTCATAGATGTAGTGTGAATCTGCAGGTAGCTAAAGCCAACAAACTAGGTTCAATGTTAGCTAGCTAACATTAGGCTATAACTAGCAATGCAAATGTTTATGTTTCAAATAATATTAGCTAGAGAGCCAGCAACCTAACATTTGCTAGCTACTGTAACGAACAGTACGCTTTAACTTGCAATAAAAAGGACTTTCTGAAAAAATGTGAAACTTTTATCTGAAAATGTAGCTAGTGTCACATTCTGACCAGTAAAGGGGTCATTTTTTATTGTAGTTTGGTCAGGACGTGGCAGGGGGTGTTTGTTTTATGTGGTTCGGGGTTTGTTGGGCTATGTGTTTATGTAGAGGGGTGTTTGTTTAGAGTGTTCCGGGATTTTGGTTAATGTTGTATGTTAGTATATTTCTATGTTCTAGTCTAGTCTTTCTATTTCTATGTTTAGTTGATGGGGTTGACCTTCAATTGGAAGCAGCTGCTCTCCATTGCTTCTAATTGAAGGTCTTATTTAAGAGGGGTGTTTTTGTCATGGGATTTGTGGGTAGTTGTCTCCTGTTTAGTGTCTGAGCACCTGATAGGAATGTTAGTGGCGTTCGTTTGTTTTTCCTTCTTCACATTAAAAAGAAGATGAGTATACACGTTCCCGCTGAGTTTTGGTCTGATCCTTACGACACCCGTGACAGCTAGACTCTTACCCGTATACATTTGAAGTCGTTTACATACTGTCACGTCCTGACCAGTATAAGGGTTATTTGTTATTGTAGTTTGGTCAGGACGTGGCAGAGGGTATTTTGTTTATGTGGTTTGGGGTGGTGTTTTATGTAGTAGGGTGTTTGATTTTATTATTTCCGGGTTTTTGGGGTTATGTTCTAGGTTTGTATTTCTATGTGGTCTCTAGTCTTTTGTATTTCTTTGTCTAGTTTATTGGGGTTGGACTCTCAATTGGAGGCAGGTGTTTTCTAGTTGCCTCTGATTGAGAGTCCTACATATGGGTATGTGTTTGGTTAAGTGTTTGGGAGATTGTTTTGCCTGTGTGAGCCTGACAAGACTGTTTTGTTGTTTGTGCGTTTTTCGGTTTGTTATTTTGGTGTTCTCTTTATTTAAAAATAAATATCAAGATGAGCATCCACATTCCTGCTGCGTTTTGGTCCTCTATTCCTGACGACAACCGTGACACACTTAGGTTGGAGTCATTAAGACTTGTTTTTCAACCACTCCACAAATTTCTTGTTAAGAAACTGTAGTTTTGGCAAGTCAGTTAGGACATCTACTTTGTGCATGACACAAGTAATTTTTCCAACAATTGTTTACAGACAGATTATTTCACTTATCACAATTCCAGGTGGTCAGAAGTTTACATACATTAAGTTGACTGTGCTTTTAAACAGCTTGGAAAATTCCAGAAAATTATGTCATGGTTTTAGAAGCTTCTGATAGGCTAATTTACATAATTTGAGTCAATTGGAGGAGTACCTGTGGATGTATTTCAAGGCCTACCTTCAAACTCAGTGCCCCTTTGCTTGCCATCATGGGAAAATCAAAAGAAATCAGCCAAGACCTCAGAAAGAAAATTGTAGACATCCACAAGTCTAGCAAAACATTTGTAGTTCTCGTTGGCTAACTTCTTTGAGGAAAAGATCATGATCATTAGAAAGCAAATTACGGACAAATTACGGATCTGCGTATTCCTCCAAAGCTCCGTTGTCCTGAGTCTGCACAACTCTGCCAGGACCTAGGATCAAGGGAGACACTAAAGTGTTTTTTAGTATTATATCTCTTGACACAATGATGAAAATAATCATGGCCTCTAAACCTTCAAGCTGCATACTGGACCCTATTCCAACTAAACTACTGAAAGAGCTGCTTCCTGTGCTTGGCCCTCCTATGTTGAACATAATAAACGGCTCTCTATCCACCGGATGTGTACCAAACTCACTAAAAGTGGCAGTAATAAAGCCTCTCTTGAAAAAGACACATTTTGACCCAGAAAATATAAAAAACTATCGGCCTATATCGAATCTTCCATTCCTCTCAAAAATGTTAGAAAAAGCTGTTGCGCAGCAACTCACTGCCTTCCTAAAGACAAACAATGTATACCCCATCATAGCACTGAGACTGCACTTGTGAAGGTGGTAAATGACCTTTTAATGGCATCAGACCAAGGCTCTGCATCTGTCCTCGTGCTCCTAGATCTTAGTGCTGCTTTTGATACCATCGATCACCACATTCTTTTGGAGAGATCGGAAACCCAAATTGGTCTACACGGACAAGTTCTGGCCTGGTTTAGATCTTATCTGTCGGAAAGATATCAGTTTGTATCTGTGAAAGGTTTGTCCTCTGACAAATCAACTGTACATTTCAGTGTTCCTCAAGGTTATGTTTTAGGACCACTATTGTTTTCACTATATATTTTGGCTGCAAACTTTCTACTTTTAAACTCGGACAAAACAGAGATGCTTATTCTAGGTCCCAAGAATCAAAGAGATCTTCTGTTGAATCTGATAATTAATCTTGATGTTTGTACAGTCGTCTCAAATAAAACTGTGAAGGACTTCGACGTTACTCTGGACCCTGATCTCTCTTTTGAAGAACATATCAAGACTGTTTCAAGGACAGCTTTTTTCCATCTACGTAACATTGCAAAAATCAGAAACTTTCTGTCCAAAAATGATGCAGAAAAATTAATCCATGCTTTTGTTACTTCTAGGTTTGTCACGTCCTGACCGGTATAAGGGGTTATTGGTTATTGTAGTTTGGTCAGGACGTGGCAGAGGGTATTTGTTTTATGTGGTTCGGGGTTTAATGGGATATGTATTTATGTAAGAGGGGTGTTTGATTTATGTGTTCCGGGGTTTTGGGGTAATGTTCTTGTTTTGTATTTCTATGTTTTTCTATGTTGTGTATTTCTTTGTTGGCCTGGTATGGCTCTCAATCAGGAACAGCTGTACATCGTTGTTGCTGATTGAGAGTCATACTTAAGTAGCCCTGTTTTCACCTGTCCCTTTGTGGCAAGTTGTTTGTGCATTACTGTGCATTTTTTGTTTTGTGTTTTCAGTGTTCTAAATTAAAAGTTAAAATGAGCACTCAACCCGCTGCACCTTGGTCCCTTTCATACGACGACCGTTACAAGGTTGGACTACTGCAATGCTCTACTTTCCGGCTACCCGGATAAAGCACTAAATAAATTTCAGTTAGTGCTAAATACGGCTGCTAGAATCCTGACTAGAACCAAAAAATGTGATCATATTACTCCAGTGCTAGCCTCCCTACACTGGCTTCCTGTTAAGGCAAGGGCTGATTTCAAGGTTTTACTGCTAACCTACAAAGCATTACATGGGCTTGCTCCTACCTATCTTTCTGATTTGGTCCTGCCGTACATACCTACACATACGCTACAGTCACAAGACGCAGGCCTCCTAATTGTCCCTAGAATTTCTAAGCAAACAGCTGGAGGCAGGGCTTTCTCCTATAGAGCTCAATTTTTATGGAATGGTCTGCCTACCCATGTGAGAGACGCAGACTCGGTCTCAACCTTTAAGTCTTTACTGAAGACTCATCTTTTCAGTAGGTCCTATGATTGAGTGTAGTCTGGCCCAGGAGTGTGAAGGTGATCAGAAAGGCTCTGGAGCAACGATCCGCCCTTGCTGTCTCTGCCTGGCCGATTCCCCTCTCTCCACTGGGATTCTCTGCCTCTGACCCTATTACAGGGGCTGAGTCACTGGCTTACTGGTGTTCTTCCATGCCGTCCCTAGGAGGGGTGCGTCACTTGAGTGGGTTGAGTCACTGACGTGGTCTTCCTGTCTGGGTTGGCGACCCCCCCCCCCCCCGCTTGGGTTGTGCCGTGGCGGAGATCTTTGTGGGCTATACTCGGCATTGTCTCAGGATGGTAAGTTTGTGGTTGAAGATTTCCCTCTAGTGGTGTAGGGCTGTGCTTTGGCAAAGTGGGTGGGGTTATATCCTGCCTGTTTGGCCCTGGTATCATCGGATGGGGCCACAGTGTCTCCTGACCCCTCCTGTCTCAGCCTCCAGTATTTATGCTGCAGTAGTTTATGTGTTGGGGGGCTAGGGTCAGTCTGTTATATCTGGAGTATTTCTCCTGTCTTATCCGGTGTCCTGTGTGAATTTAAGTATGCTCTCTCTAATTCTCTCTTTCTCTCTTTCTTTCTTTCTCTCTCTCGGAGGACCTGAGCCCAAGGACCATGCCTCAGGACTACCTGGCGTGATGACTCCTTGCTGTCCCCAGTCCACCTGGCCACGCTGCTGCTCCAGTTTCAACTGTTCTGCCTGCGGCTATGGAACCCTGACCTGTTCACCAGACGTGCTACCTGTCCCAGACCTGCTGTTTTCAACTCTCTAGAGACAGCAGGAGCGGGAGAGATACTGTCAATGATCGGCTATGAAAAGCCAACTGACATTTACTCTTGAGGTGCTGACTTGTTGCACCCTCGACAACTACTGTGATTATTATTATTTGACCATGCTGGTCATTTATGAACATTTGAACATCTTGGCCATGTTCTGTTATAATCTCCACCCAGCACAGCCAGAAGAGGACTGGCCACCCCTCATATCCTGGTTCCTCTCCAGGTTTCTTCCTAGGTTTTGGCCTTACTATGGAGTTTTTCCTAGCCACCGTGCTTCTACACCTGCATTACTTGCTGTTTGGGGTTTTAGGCTGGGTTTTTGTATAGCACTTTGATATCAGCTGATGTAAGAAGGGCTATATAAATAAATTTGATTTGATATCTTTTAAAAACGTTGCAGTAGCAAAGGACTGTCAACACGTACTGAACGGCTCATGTTATAGACAGAAACATGCTACATGGCAGACCAATTCAAACTCATCTCCCGGCATGTCCAGCCCATCCATTATCTTAGTCAATCACTGCTAGCGGGAAGGTTCCTGACTCTTTCCATAGCTTAACCAACTAGGCTTGTAATTTAACAATTTATGGATGGAATGCAAGTTTGTTATTAAGGCACATGGAAGTTCACATGTTCCAGAAGGCATTTTTGCCCCAAACAATTATGTTCACATTCAAATATCGCTCCTGTTTAGTAGTGACGTGCGACATACGCCTAGTTTCCTGAAACGAGTCACGGTAGTGAGGTAAACAGGGCAGAAGGCTGATCTCTGTGGAGACTCTGTGGAGCCTTTAAAGAAGAAGAGAAAAGTCCATTAATAAACACCTGATATACAGCTGAATGTGGAGAGAAAGGCTTGTTATCTCTGAACTCCACGTTTAGTGTAGAGACCTGAGCAACACACACACACACACACACACACACTTCAGCCTAGCTACAGTAAGATAAAAGGAATAATCCCACCAGGGTTTAAATTCCACTGTAAAATGAGCTAATTAAAATGATGACACACACACACACACACACACACACACACACACACTGCAGATTACAGGCGTCCACAGAGGCCCCACTACTGTGATGGATCGGTCTACATGAGCCCCATAGAGAATTGTGGAGGAGGGAGGGAGCACAGTCCTCTCAGGGCAAACAAAACAAAATGTTTTTGATCACATTTTCAGTTAGTTACCAGAGAACCCATGCATTTTATTGATGAGCAGTGTTGGGGTTGTGTTACGTAATCAGATTACTGTTATGAGTAGCATAGTAAAGTAGCGTGTTACTTTTTCAAATTGGGTAATATTATTACAGTTACTTTGTCTAACAACGCGTGTGTTACTTTCAGAATCAATCTCTACTGGTCGTGTGTTTCCACGATACAGTCTTGACCTGTTTCCTCATTTAGTTCTCGAGTGAGCGGAGAAAGGCTGTTTGGAGAAATGTCATGACAGTGATCGCTTCTGTGATAGCAAATCCCATGGAGGGCTTTCCCATCTAATGGCACCTGTGCCCTCTATACATATCTACGGGTTCGCGTTAGGGGTGTGAACGTTTAAATGTTAAAACATTCAAACGAAATTGGAATACTTACTGTTGAGAAAAATCCCTAACATAATTTTTTTGTTTCGTTTTTTTCCCCCACAAAATGTGAATCATAGTGCAGCTTGCTCGTCTGCTTTTTCTCTGTGCTGCTGTTCAGTCTTCAGTCTTCAAATACTATAGTTAGTCTGGGTAGCTATTGGTTAACTATTTAACTATCTGTATTGACCCTTTTTGCACTAACTCTTTTGACTTACCACAAACGCTTTAGCTACTGTTTAATATAGAACATCTGTACAGATCTGTGGCTTACAGTATTCTGTACATGGCTAATGAAGCATCGCATATATAGCATAGCATTTGTAGACGAACACAGGAAAGCAGCGCCACAGATGAAAGGGGAAACTCGTGATCAAACCTGAGTTAGTAAGTAGCCTATCTTTGGTAGAGCATGACAGTCAAACAAACGGGTGAGATTGAGATTTTCTTTCATTAAAGTAACTCAAAGTAATATACAGTGCATTCGGAAAGTATTCAGACCCCTTGATTTTTTTCCAGATTTTGTTACGTTACAGCCTTATTCTAAAATGGATTAAAAAAATATATCCTCAGCAGTCTACACACAATACCCTATAATAAAGCGAAAACAAACATTTCTTAAAAACTGTCACACCCTGATCTGTTTTACCTGTCCTTGTGATTGTCTCCACCTCCCTCCAGGAGTATTTATACCCACCTCCCCTGGGTATTTATACCTGTGTTTTCTGTCTGTCTGTGCCAGTTCGTCTTGTTTGCCAAGTCAACCAACGTTTTTCTCTCAGCTCCTGTTTTTCCCAGTCTCTCTTTTTCTCATCCTCCTCGTTTTGACCCTTGCCTGTCCTGCCTTTGAGCCAACCTGCTTGACCACTCTGCCTGCCCCTGACCTCGAACCTGCCTGCCGCCCTGTACCGTTTTGGACTCTACCCTGGCTATGAACTCTTGCCTGTACCCGACCTGCCTTCTGTCTATCCCTTGGACTATAATAAATACCAGAGCTCAAACCATCAGCCTCCTGTGTCTGCATCTGGGTCTCGCCTTGTGTCGGGATAAAAACAGTTTTTGCTTAGTCATTATTGTCACGCCCTGACCTGAGAGAGATGGTTAATTTCTCTATTTTGTTAGGTCAGGGTGTGGGGTGGGCAGTCTATGTGTTATATTTTTAGGTTGTCTTTTTCTTTCAAGCTGCATACTGGACCCTATTCCAACTAAACTACTGAAAGAGCTGCTTCCTGTGCTTGGCCCTCCTATGTTGAACATAATAAACGGCTCTCTATCCACCGGATGTGTACCAAGCTCACTAAAAGTGGCAGTAATAAAGCCTCTCTTGAAAAAGCCGAATCTTGACCCAGAAATTATAAAAAACTATCGGCCTATATCGAATCTTCCATTCCTCTCAAACATTTTTGAAAAAGTTGTTGCGCAGCAACTCACTGCCTTCCTGAAGACAAACAATGTATACGAAACGCTTCAGTCTGGTTTTAGACCCCATCATAGCACTGAGACTGCACTTGTGAAGGTGGTAAATGACCTTTTAATGACGTCAGACCGAGGCTCTGCATCTGTCCTCATGCTCCTAGATCTTAGTGCCGCTTTTGATACCATCGATCACCACATTCTTTTGGAGAGATTGGAAACCCAAATTGGTCTACATGGACAAGTTCTGGCCTGGTTTAGATCTTATCTGTCGGAAATATATCAGTTTGTCTCTGTGAATGGTTCGTCCTCTGACAAATCAATTGTAAATTTCGGTGTTCCTCAAGGTTCCGTTCTAGGACCACTATTGTTTTCACTATATATTTTACCTCTTGGGGATGTCATTCGAAAACATAATGTTAAATTTCACTGCTATGCGGACGACACACAGCTGTACATTTCAATGAAACATGGTGAAGCCCCAAAATTGCCCTCGCTTGAAGCCTGTGTTTCAGACATAAGGAAGTGGATGGCTGCAAATGTTCTACTTTTAAACTCGGACAAAACAGAGATGTTTGTCCTAGGTCCCAAGAAACAAAGAGATCTTCTGTTGAATCTGACAATTAATCTGGATGGTTGTACAGTCGTCTCAAATAAAACTGTGAAGGACCTCGGCGTTACTCTGGACCCTGATCTCTCTTTTGAAGAACATATCAAGACTGCTTCAAGGACAGCTTTTTTCCATCTACGTAACATTGCAAAAATCAGAAACTTTATGTCCAAAAATGACGCAGAAAAATTAATCCATGCTTTTGTTACTTCTAGGCTCGACTACTGCAATGCTCTACTTTCCGGCTACCCGGATAAAGCACTAAACAAACTTCAGTTAGTGCTAAATACGGCTGCTAGAATCCTGACTAGAACCAAAAAATTTGATCATATTACTCCAGTGCTAGCCTCCCTACACTGGCTTCCTGTTAAGGCGAGGGCTGATTTCAAGGTTTTACTGCTAACCTACAAAGCATTACATGGGCTTGCTCCTACCTATCTTTCCGATTTGGTCCTGCCGTACATACCAACACGTACGCTACGGTCACAAGACGCAGGCCTCCTAATTGTCCCTAGAATTTCTAAGCAAACGGCTGGAGGTAGGGCTTTCTCCTATAGAGCTCCATTTTTATGGAATGGTCTGCCTACCCATGTGAGAGACGCAGACTCAGTCTCAACCTTTAAGTCTTTACTGAAGACTTATCTCTTCAGTAGGTCCTATGATTAAGTATAGTCTGGCCCAGGAGTGTGAAGGTGAACGGAAAGGCTCTGGAGCAACGAACCGCCCTTGCTGTCTCTGCCTTGTCGGTTCCCTTCTTCCCACTGGGATTCTCTGCCTCTAACCCTTTTACAGGGGCTGAGTCACTGACTTACTGGTGTTCTTCCATGCCGTCCATGGGAGGGGTGCGTCACTTGAGTAGGTTGAGCCACTGACGTGGTCTTCCTGTCTGGGTTGGCGCCCCCCCTTGGGTTGTGCCGTGGCGGAGATCTTTGTGGGCTATACTCGGCCTTGTCTTCGGACGGTAAGTTGGTGGTTGTAGATATCCCTCTAGTGGTGTGGGGGCTGTGCTTTGGCAAAGTGGGTGGGGTTATATCCTGCCTGTTTGGCCCTGTCCGGGGGTATCATCGGATGGGGCCACAGTGTCTTCTGATCCCTCCTGTCTCAGCCTCCAGTATTTATGCTGCAGTAGTTTATGTGTCGGGGGGCTAGGGTCAGTCTGTTACATCTGGAGTATTCTCTTGTCTTATCCGGTGTCCTGTGTGAATGTAAATATGCTCTCTCTAATTCTCTCTTCTCTCTTTCTTTCTTTCTCTCGGAGGACCTGAGCCCTAGGACCATGCCTCAGGACTACCTGGCATGATGACTCCTTGCTGTCCCCAGTCCACCTGGCCATGCTGCTGCTCCAGTTTCAACTGTTCTGCCTGCGGCTACGGAACCCTGACCTGTTCACCGGACGTGCTTGTTGCACCCTCGACAATTACTATGATTATTATTATTTGACCATGCTGGTCATTTACGAACATTTTAACATCTTGACCAGGTTCTGTTATAATATCCACCCGGCACAGCCAGAAGAGGACTGGCCACCCCTCATAGCCTGGTTCCTCTCTAGGTTTCTTCCTAGGTTTTTGGCCTTTCTCAGGAGTTTTTCCTAGGGAGTTTTTCCCAGCCACCGTGCTTCTTTCACATGCATTGCTTGCTGTTTGGGGTTTTAGGCTGGGTTTCTGTACAGCACTTTGAGATTTCAGCTGATGTACGAAGGGCTATATAAATAAATTTGATTTGATTTGATTTGATTGGCCGAGTCTGGTTCCTAATCAGAGGCAGCTGTCTATCGTTGTCTCTGATTGGGAATCATACTTAGGCAGCCCTTTTTTTCCCCCTCCTTCAGTGTGGGATCTTGTTTTTGTACAGCTCAGTATAGCCTGCAGAACGTGACGTTGTTTTCCGTTGTTTGTTGTTTTGATTTAGTGTTCTGCGTATAATAAATATTGAACATGAGCACTTACCACGCTGCACCTTGGTCTCCTCTCTACGATGAGTGTCACAATTATGGAGTATTACGTGTAGTTTGATGAGGATATTTACAAACCAAAAATTAACAATTTAATACATTTTTGAATAAGGCTGTAACATAACAAAATGTGGAAAAAGTAAAGGGGTCTGAACACTTTCCAAATGCACTGTAACTAGTAATATATAACGTGTTACTTTCCACACAAAGTAATATTGTAAAGTAACATGAAATACATACATGATCTCTGTCTAACTTTATGTCTCACCCCATCTCTCTCACTATATCTCTCCTTCCTCTGTTCCTCCCTCCCTCTCTCCATCACACACACTAGAAACAATATGTTTCACACAGGAACATTCGGAATGAATCGCCCCCTCTTTCGGTTCTCACAGTTGATTGGACGCTGTGTCCCTTGGTGAGGCGATAGCCGACGCCCACTCTGCACCCGTCAATCTCCAGTGACGTCCCTTTGCCACACGCTCCGCCAGCCACCGCCCACCCGAGCCACACAGCCAATGAAAATACAGCTTAGGTGAGATGACAGGTAAGTCCCACACACACTTTCCCTCACACACATATAATGACACCACACACACACAGAACACATCCCACCCACTCTCACACAAATGCATCGCTATGGACCACTAACCAGTCTTCACCCCCCACAGTCACCTGTCTAACATGCACGCACACGCGCATGCACACACACACACACACACACACACACACACACACACACACACACACACACACACACACACACACTCAACGCTTCAGTCAGTTACTAGTCAGTTGATCTCCAAGAAACAGACATTTGGGGTTAGTTCTGTTCTTTAAAAGGCAGCCATTATGGTCTAATTAGAGGATAAATGCTGGAGATGTTGGCCTTTCTGCTCAGCTCTATTATCCAGTAGAAAGAGTCTTCTACACCAAGAGGAGACTATGCACTCTGAGAAGAAGAAAGGTTTAGCTGGAGGAGTCTGGGAGAAAATAAGCTTTCACTTCCATCTCTCGCTCTCTCTCTGTACTTCAGGAGGAAAACTATTGTCTTTCAGAGCGGTCTTATCTGAACTGTAACGGCAAGTCATTTAAAGAAAATTAACATTTTGACACTCTCCTCGGGGCAGGGAAAATGCAGAAAGCAGAGGATGAGAGGAGGAAAGGGAGAGGGGGAGGGGTAGAGGAGAGGAAAAGGGGGGGATGGAATTTGCATGTAATTCAGTTTCAGTAAATGAATGGCTTCGTCTTGGTTCAGGGTTAAGTGTGGTTGTGTTAAACCGTCCGGAGCCATCACATTGACCTAACCCCCAGCCTTCTAATGGGTGACATCACTATGGACTAAAGACGTTTGACAAACCTGTAGAATTCCACTACAGAACACTGACTAACTGTCAAATAAAACGGTGAAAGACCATAACGCCTGACTTTAGCTAGTTTTAGGACCATGTCATTATGGTCTGCCCACCTGGTCTGCCCACCTGGTCTGCCCACCTGCCCCCGGTCGCTGAGCGTGTTACAGACAAGGGAGTGACGTGTGTGTGTGACAGAGTGTGCGTGTGAGCGGTAGTGGGAGTATTTCTGAGGTAGAGGCGGAGAGGAGTGTGAAAAGCTGTCAGGTAGCGATGGCTAGGCGGCTAGGCCGTTCCCGTGGGAATGAATTACATTCCGAGAGGAAGACAAGCATCTCAGTCCTTCTGCTTTTCTCTCTCTCTCTCTCTCTGCCAGAATGACACCACCTTTAAGTCTTTCTTTCTCTTTCTTACCTTCTACCCTTTTGTACTACGCAGCTCTCCTCCTTCCCTGTCTTTCACAGTCCACCTCACCCTCCCTGCCTCCATACTGTCAATGTCTCTCTCTCTTTCTCTCCCTTTCTCTGTCTCTCTCTCACTCCCTCTCTCGCTCCCTCTTTCTTTTTCTCTGCCTACCTCACTCTGTCCATTTCCCTCCCACTTTCTTCCTCTCTCTCTGTCCCTCTCTATTTACCTTGTTCCTTCTCTCTCCTTCTGTCTTTCTCTCCTTGTCTTTCTATCCCCCCTTCTTTCTATCCCTCCAGGGCCAGGTGGATTAGCGGTGAAAGCTCATTACATGAAATGTAATTACCGCCTGGGTCGATAACAATCGATCGGCTTGGCCCCGCAGATCACTTCACATGAAGGCCCCTCAAGATAGGCCTCTGCAAAGACCGCGGCTGCCGTGGCACCAGCACCGGCAACGCTTTATTTCCTGTCTGGTTGCCCTGAGCGATGGGAGATAACATTGACACTGGTGTGTGAAGTGGAGTCAAACCTGTCGGAATGCTTTCAGTGTGGCCTCACAGCAGAAATGAGATTCCTTATCAAATCAGCCGGATTAGGGAAAGTATCTGGGGGAAAAGTCGATCCACAGGGTCGGGCTGTAGGAAGGAATGGGAGGGATAAGGTGTGTGTGGGGAGGGGGGTTGGGGGGGTCTGTGTGTGTGTGTGTGTGTGTGTGTGTGTGTGTGTGTGTGTGTGTGTGTGTGTGTGTGTGTGTGTGCGCGTGCGGGCCAGGACAGCTGCTGTCTGTGCGGTTGAGTTTTTCTGTTGTCTGTTCTTTGTTTAACATGGCTTTGAAATGTCTTCCCCCTTCACTTCACTTCACCTCCTCTGATTGAGTGAATAATTGTGTTTTCTCCACTAGTTGTGTTGTACAGTCAACAGGGTATGTATGCATTCAGAGTGAGCGTCAGTGTTATTGCTTGCAGTAGTACTGTCTGATGCACTGTGCATCGTGATGATAATGATGAACCTGTAAGGGATGGAATAACTCTGAATTTCATCACACACACTGACTCTCAGCATCCCCTCTGAAGTCTCCAGGAGTTTACTGTATCGGGGTGGAGGTGTAAAGAGAGGGAGAGAGCGATCGATAGAGCAGGGACAGAGAGTTGTAAACCATGAAAAGAGACAAAAGCCTCCTGGATCAGACTGGGGCTGTTAGCCTGGGAGGAACAGCCAGTACACACACACACGCACACACACATGCTCACACACAGTGTGTCACACACACACACATTCAAACACACACATGCTCACACACAGTGTGTCACACACACACACACATGCAAACACACACACACACACACACACACACAGTGTCACACTCTTCAGCAAACACAGATACACACCTCTATACAATGGCAACTCACTGTACATATGAAACATAAACCACGAGACAGATCAAATATATACCGTCCTCATATACAATAGACGATTCCCTTTGAAATATTACTAACTCCAGACACTCATGGCTTGCAGAGAATGTATCACTTACAGTAGGTTATTCTTTGATTTTGGTTTTCCTCAAATGCCCAGTGTTGCTGTCTGTCTGATCACAAATGACTTCAGAGGTCCACCTGAGAATCTGAGTGTGTGTGTGTGTGGGGGGGGGGGGGTCTCGTGTCTTTCTTCATTCCATGGTTCTGATAGTTATTTGGGAGGACGTTCTGACTGTCACTCGTTCTGAATGAACTCTCATCAAACTGACAGCTCCATCCGGTGACACACACAAAAGCACACACACACACATACACACACACAAACACACATACAACGTCCGGCCCACTTCAGTACAGGAGTGATATAAACACACACACACTCTCTTCTGTAAACACACACAGGATCATAACAGCCAGCATGCTAATTCAGCTTATTAAACCATCAGGCCCGCACTCATATCAAAGATAATCTAATAATATCATAAACAAATACCCCTAGACCCTATTCAAGCACACACAGAGTACTATTAATACTCATGCAAATAGCAGGCTATTTTCAGACTGTTGTTTTGCTCACAGGGATTTTTGCTACATCAGATGACTTCTGAGAAAATTTTGAAATCATCTTTAATTTTATTGAACAGAGAGATGTGAGAGACAGTCAAAGGAGGAAAGTTTTGCGGATTCTTTTTTAGCTACTTTTTCTTCCCTCTCAACCACAGGAAGGAGACAGGGGGGTAAAGTGAATACAGTGGTAGGTTACACAAAGAAATGAGCAGACTTCGAGACTCACACAAACAAGAAAGCATGTTTGCGCCTGTGTACGTACAAACGCACGCATGCACACACGTGCATATACACCCACCCCACCCCACCCCACACACATACATATACACCCCCCTCTCCCACCCCCATTCTTCCCTCTCTCCTCTTGGGCCTCTTCTCAATCCTCTCCTGGTCCAGTCGTCTCATCCCGGGGCCCCTAAAGAACAACAACAGTGTGAATAGTGAACCTGTCTTCAGGAGTCTATAGAGAAATGGAATAATGTCTTTAGGAATACGACCTGCGCTGGGATGAGGAGGAGAGAGGAGAGGAGAGGAGGAGAGAGGAGAGGAGGAGAGGAAAAGAGAGGAGAGGGGGACCAGGGCTAAAGCCCTCCAATTAAGACAGCCTACCGCCTGCCCCAGCGTCGCCATGGCAACTGTCAGGTAGATTTCCTGGTGGCGTGTGGTGGCGGTGGAGACGGTTGGTTCGGGAGGCTGAAAGAGAGAGACCGAGCTCTTATTTCTCTGTATTGCGTTAGGTTTCTGTCTCGCTGTGTTCTTGTCTCTCACTGGCTTTCACTCTCAGGCCCTGTCCCAATACCCATACTTGGGTTCTAAACACTAGTCTTTTTGCGTATGTGAAAATAGAACGCTTTATATCATGCGAAATTGTTGTATGCTTTAAATGCCAGGAGGTCATAGTCATTTCAGCTTTTCATCTAGTAGAATTCGCTGCACACTATTGAGGAAGAGAATCGTCTTTTCACGCCCACGTGTGTTCGACAATAGCTGACAACAAATGGCGGGGAACGCGAGCGGTTGTTGATATTAATTTCATACTGCATATGTTTCTACAAAACAGTATGCTCTAAATAGCATGTAGCATGTTTAGTACACCGTATGCAGTTTAAGTAGGTAGTAGCTTTCGTTCCCTCTTCTCTCACGTTGTCTCCTCTCTCTTCACATCTCTATCCCTCTCCCTCTCTGCAGAGCTGAAATTCCTGGTGAGACAGGAGGACTGGCATTTAGAAAAAAATACATCTCCCATGGCTGTCTCCACCAGGGTTAGACAAAATACATTTCAGTAATTAGATGTGTCTAACAGTTTTATTTTCTCCCTGTGTGTGTGTGTGTGCATGCCCGTGTCTGTGTGCGTACATTTGTTTATGTCTGTGTGTGTGTCAGGTATGGCTGTGTATGCATGCATTTGTGTGTGTGCGTGCACACCCGTGTGTGTGTTTGCGTGTATGCATGTGTGAGTGTGCATGTGTTTCACCATTCTAATCTATATTTAATGCTAGGAAGCAGGGCTTTAAAGCGCGCCACAGCTGGCCTGTTTGCTAATTAATGACATTTCCCCTTTAATCACCAATCACCAGTGGAAGCCTGATCTCTCCCCTCTCTAGTCTTTCTCTCTCCCCTTTGTCTAATGTTCTTTCTCGCTATTCATTCCCCTCTCTGTTTTCTCATCCATTCTGTCAGAATTTTCTTTTTGTTATTTCATTCTATCCTTCTTCTTTCTCTTCTTTCACTTTCTCTCTATTTCTTCCTCTCTATCGCCTCTCTTTTTATTGTCCTCGTCACTCTCTCACTCCTCTCCCCTCCCTCTCTCACTCCAATTCCCTCTCACTCTCTCTCCTCTTCCACTCATCCCCATATCTCTCTGTCTCTCTTTCACACCAGTCTTCATGATCCTCCAGACCCTTTGGAATTGGCAGTCTTTCTCAGATCTCAGCTCTGCTGTGTCTCTCCCTGGGGAGAGAGAGATCTACGTCTCCATCTGCCTCTCAGACTCATCCTCCTTCCATCCCTCCATCCCTCTATCCCCTCCTCTAATCCCCCCACAATCATGATCCGTCACCACATGTCAGATCCCGCTTCATTTTTTGCTCTCCCCCTCTCTGTCTCTCCATTTCTCTCTCTCTATTCCCCTCTCCCTCACTCACCATATTTCTCTCACTCTCTATTGTCCCTTGCCGCCCTTAGTCACTCTCTCAATCTCTCCTTCTCTATTTACCTGTCCCCGTCCCCCTCTCCATTTCCCATTTCTCTCCCCTTCCCCTCTCCCTCTCTTTTCCTTTATGAAAAGGATATTGCAGGAGGTCATTTCAGAAATTCAGTGGACCCTCTCCTCAAGCAATCTCCTCTTACAGTGTGTTCCTGATCCAGCCGTTCGGCTATTCTGCCCTGCAGCGTAGCACTTGTTCAAAGGGTGAATGTTCATGTCATCACTGCAATAGCAAGGGGGCGAGCCCTTTTTCCTACAGAGTAGCAGGCGCTTTTCGTTAATACCTGTAAGAGTTCACTTAAAGTCGAATAGTTTCTTAGAGAACAACTTGGCTTCAAAGAGAACAGCCTCTTCCACCAAGTCTGCTTCCTACTCCTTACTGACAAAATACCAGTTGCTAAGATACCTATGAAAATGCGCGGCGCGTACCATGCCTATAGACTATTTTAAGACGCTGACGATACAAAAGTACACACCATTAAATATCATTGGACTGTGCAATTCATATTGTACACGCCGGAATAATATTTTTGTTCATGTAGAAGCGCTGTAACAAAGCCCTGTTAGGTTAGTAGTCGGTTTGGGAGATCTAAGTTGTAGTCTTGGGTTGAGAGGTCATTTGGTGTCAGATAACTAACCTCAAAGATGCAGTGACCTGGCTGAACAAGATCAACAAAGGCAGCAGACCACTAAAGTTCTTGCTATTATCATTACTAGTTATAGTACATTAGTAGTAGCAGTTCTATTGGTTCGAAGCCAATAGAAAGACATGAAGCTTTTGCCTGCTCTGTTTCAGTGTTGTGTTGTCTACACAGAGCGGGGTGGTGAACGTGCAGTAGTTCACTGTGTCTAGCCTCGCCATGCGTATTCACCGTGGGTCAATACTTGTAATCGTGCGCTTGACTGGTGACGGATATCTGACGGATACTCGGCCCGTAGTCTTCTACGTAATTAACAAACCCTGTGGCACTCACAACTTTATTGCGCCATCTGTCTGGTCTGTCTGTCTGTCTGTCTGTCTGTCTGTCTGTCTGTCTGTCTGTCTGTCTGTCTGTCTGTCTGTCTGTCTGTCTGTCTGTCTGGTCTGTCTGTCTGGTCTGTCTGGTCTGTCTGGTCTGTCTGGTCTGTCTGGTCTGTCTGTCTGGTCTGTCTGGTCTGTCTGTCTGTCTGTCTGGTCTGTCTGTCTGTCTGTCTGGTCTGTCTGTCTGTCTGTCTGTCTGTCTGTCTGTCTGTCTGTCTGTCTGTCTGTCTGTCTGTCTGTCTGTCTGTCTGTCTGTCTGTCTGTCTGTCTGGTCTGTCTGTCTGTCTGTCTGTCTGTCTGTCTGTCTGTCTGTCTGTCTGTCTGTCTGTCTGTCTGGTCTGTCTGTCTGTCTGTCTGTCTGTCTGTCTGCTGTCTGTCTGTCTGTCTGTCTGTCTGTCTGGTCTGTCTGGTCTGTCTGTCTGTCTGTCTGTCTGTCTGTCTGTCTGTCTGGTCTGTCTGTCTGTCTGGTCTGTCTGGTCTGTCTGTCTGTCTGTCTGTCTGTCTGTCTGTCTGTCTGTCTGGTCTGTCTGGTCTGTCTGGTCTGTCTGGTCTGTCTGGTCTGTCTGTCTGTCTGTCTGTCTGTCTGTCTGTCTGTCTGTCTGTCTGTCTGTCTGTCTGTCTGGTCTGTCTGTCTGTCTGTCTGTCTGTCTGTCTGTCTGTCTGTCTGTCGGTCTGTCTGTCTGTGTGTCAGTCTACCTATCCCAATAAGGAAGATAAACACACCAGCATATTGTTTTTCTGTCTGTCTGGTCTGTCTGGTCTGTCTGTCTGTCTGTCTGTCTGTCTGTCTGTCTGTCTGTCGGTCTGTCTGTCTGTGTGTCAGTCTACCTATCCCAATAAGGAAGATAAACACACCAGCATATTGTTTTTAATAGCAAACCGTTACTATCCCCTCACCTTCTGTCATTCCCTGTTCTATTACATAGATAGCATTGTGTTGTTTATTAAGCTAGCCAACTGCTTCTTGGAGAGCAGTAATAGAGCACTTGAACAGAAGGATTGGATGTGCCATTCTTCAACCTCCCCAACTAAATCAACCTCTCAAACCACTGAGCTCTTAGAGGACACACATATCTATACAAGCACACACACACACACACACACACACACACACACACACACACACACACACACACACACACACACACACACACAGTACAGTAGATTGTTATGTTTAGTTATTAACGTGTTTGAGCATTGGGAGCACTGGGGGCACATTTCTCACTGTGTTGATGCTGTACTGTTCTGCCTGGTGTCTGACTCCTAACTGAGATAAAGACATTCCTTAGCCTCCATAGAGATGCTTTATGTGGTTAATAACTGTGAGCCATCTGAAGAACAGCTTCGTTAGAGGAAGTGTTTTATTGCGATGGAATAGGGCTATGTTATTTTCCTCCATTGATGGTTGCTTGAATGACTGTGCATGTGCAGCAGAGGTGATTTAGCAAATTTAATAAGTAAACTTGTCTGAGGCCTGAAGAGTCCAGAGTGAAGCTTGCAGAGTGAATACCTAGACTTTAGCTTGGTGGGCTAACACAGGCTAGATCCGGTCCGTCACACACACAGAAATTCTGTTTTTAGTCCTAATTCCATCCATCGCTTTAAAAAGCACCATTGCCAGGTTGTGCGTATTTAATCTGTTGATTGTGCACAGACGGTGTAACGGAGGTTTTGGTCTCTAGTACTGCCTGTTCCTCTCCAGCTTTATTTACGCTCTCTGTCTCTGAATATAACCAATCAATATCCCTCGGCAACAAATGACATATCACATCCCCCTCAAGCTTTTGTCCCTGACTAAATCCCTCCTCGCCACAATTCCATTCCAGGTAGATTGCCAGCCAGACAGACAGGGACCAGGGAACCATAACTACCCATCTAAACCCTGAGAAAATGGCCTCCTGCCTTTGATCAATGCCACTGCGTTTAAGTATCTGTAAATCAACTATATTGAGATTAAACCTGTCGGTGGAGGTTTATCCTACCCGGTTCCTTGATAGAGATCTAGTGGGTGGTTAAGACCCCTGTGAGCGCTAGGGTGAAGCAGTGTGTATATAATGCACTGTTACATTTTAAAGCAGGAGGGAGACGAAAGAGAGAGGATGTTTGTAAAAAGGAGCCAACAGGTCTGTGGAACTACAGGGATTAACGTGGTAAAGTGGATTAGGGAATGCTGTTCGGATATTCCTCCCTGGCTCCAGAGAAGGTCTTTAGAAAAGGAGAGGAACACCTGCTGGAGCTTAGCAAGGCAATGAAGGCTCCTGAAAAAGACAGAAATCAAAACGGTGCCGGTGCGGGCGGACACACATACACACACACCGGCGATTAGTTAGGAGCTCTTCTTCCTCTCGTTATTACCCCTCACATACACACAACACGTAGCCTGTGTGTGTGAGTGTGTGTGTGCATGCGTGCGTGCTATCAGTCTCTCTATACAAATGTTAGATATATTTGTATTTTAACTGAGCGTTGCATGAGTTCAATTAAATCCTGTGTGATTGAAGCAGTTGGATTTGAAAGTTGCAGATTCTACAGAATGACATAATTATGCGCTCTCTCTCTCTCTCTCTCTGTCTCTCTCTCTCTCTCTCTCTCTCTCTGTCTGTACCTCTCTTTCTCTGTCTCTCACTCTCTCTCTATGTCTATTTTTCTTTGCCATTTATTTACATCTTCATCAGTTCTCTGACATAACGGGGACATGTGTTTCAAATGAGATTAAATCAAATAAAACCAGTGTTCTGTCAGCGTGGTTTGCTTCTGGACAGGTTTTAAAACAGCCGCACGCCTTGCCTGGGCCATTAACTATAAGTACGTCTTCCGAGAATGTCACTTTCGTTGAACAAATAGTCCAAGAGGCATAGCATTTGCATTTGTGTAAAGAGCTCAGATCAAATAGACAGATGGGAGTTGTTCGCTAATGTTACGCTAGGGTTCTAGGCACGTTGTATGAATGTATATGAGAGTGGAAGTACGTGATGCATTGGGAACAGGATGGTCCAACCATATTTTATAAAGGTCAACGTGGGTCACGTTTCTTACATTAAAATGCAGGGTCTCACCCTGACCTTTCACCAGTGTGTGTGTGTGTGTGTGTGTGTGTGTGTGTGTGTGTGTGTGTGTGTGTGTGTGTGTGTGTGTGTGTGTGTGTGTGTGTGTGTGTGTGTGTGTGTGTGTGTGCGTGTGCGTGTGTGCGTGCGTGCGTGCGTGCGTGAAAGTATGAAAGTATGAAAATGTATGCACTCACTACTGTAAGTCTGCTAAATGACTAAAATGTCAAATGTAAAATTAATGTGTGTGTGTGCATGTGTGAGCACGCGTGTGTGTGTGTCTCAGACTGGCCTTAACTCAAGTAAGGGCATTGTAGTAAATCTTAATGGCTACAACACACACAGCCCCATGGGAGAGCAATCTTAAAGGTTCAGGCTGCAGTGCTTTAGGGAGCAATCGCTACCGATTCCCTGTGGCAAATTCAACACATTACACAACTCAGACATAAATGGGTTTTATGGCGTTCGTTATAGTCTCATGAACAGCAACGGTCATTCAATATTCACAGCACCACCATACAACATCATTACACTTTAAAAAGCGTAAGTTTTAAGGAACAATTACTACTGCGCCCACAAAATATGACGCTGTTCTGTTTGAATTTGTACATAAAGCATGTTTTTTCTAAGGCAATGTTCTGTGTTGCTGCCATAATAACCATGCAATATGTCTTCACTGCAGAGAGCAAATTGAATTCTCACTGTGGTACCTTAAAGAACAATACATTTTCATAGATTTCTTATGGATTTTTCATAGAGCTCTATGATAATCTCAGTCAGGCACGTGCACGGATAGAGGGTCTACCTGTGCCTGAGCACCTGCCTCTTTTCCCTCCCATTCGTCAAGTGCCCTTTTGGGTGGTGGTATAATAAAAATATTTGTATACAGTTTTTGTAGTTGATGTTCTGAACCCACTGCTCGCAAGTCGTTGTGACATTCTTCAAATTCAACACCTCCAACCCTGTCCGTTGGTTGGTTGCGCCTGTTGGTCTGCCCTGTACGGGGCTCGCAAGTGCCCAGTTACACATGTTTCCGGATGGTTACTTAAGGCAAAAATGAAAGTAGGGTGGTTGGTCAGTTCAAATCTCATCACGGACAACTTTAGCATTTCAGCTAACTAGCAACTTTTCAACTTCTTACTACTTTTTAGTTTCTTTGCAACTACTTAGCATGTTAGCTAACCCTTGCCCTAACCCTTAACTTAACCCTTTAACCTAACTCCTAAACTTAATCCTAACCCCTAGCCTAGCTAACTTTAGCCACCTAGCTATCTAGCTAGAATTCGTAACATATCATACATTTAGCAAATTCTTAACACATTGTACATTTAGAAAATTCTTAAGAAATTGTACATTTAGCAAATTCTTAAGATATTGTACATTTTGAAAATTCTTAACATATTGTACATTTTGAAAATTCTTAACACATTGTACATTTAGCAAATTCTTAACACATTGTACATTTAGAAAATTCTTAACACATTGTACATTTTGAAAATTCTTAACATATTGTACATTTAGCAAATTCTTAACACATTGTACATTTAGCAAATTCTTAACACATTGTACATTTAGAAAATTCTTAACACATTGTACATTTTGAAAATTCTTAACACATTGTACATTTAGCAAATTCTTAACATATTGTACATTTAGCAAATTCTTAACACATTGTACATTTAGCAAATTCTTAACACATTGTACATTTAGCAAATTCTTAACACATTGTACATTTAGCAAATTCTTAACACATTGTACATTTAGCAAATTCTTAACATATTGTACATTTAGCAAATTCTTAACATATTGTACGTTTTGCAAATTCTTAACACATTGTACGTTTTGCAAATTCTTAACATATTGTACGTTTTGCAAATTCTTAACATATTGTACGTTTTGCAAATTCTTAACATATTGTACGTTTTGCAAATTCGCAACATACTTCACTTTTTTCATTTGAGCACCTGCCCCCTGAAAGGCCCTGATCTGTCACATGTCACACTTCTTCTCCATGGTTGTGTGTGTTACCAATGTGTTAATGGAATCAGAGGAGACAGACATGACAGGCTGTGATGAGGTCTATACGTTACAGTAAGACAGGGCTCATGTTACACATTACCATGAGATGTGTTCCCTAGAGCATTGGCACTGCCAGATGCTCCTCTCCTCTCTAAACCATCACTTCTTTTCTGATTCTCTCTTCTCTATACCGTCTCTCCAGCCACACGCACACACAAAGACACAGTCCAGATGTCCATCTCTCCAGGGTTTTCCACTTTATTCAGACAGTTCTGGATGACAGCTTGTGTCTCCCCTCTGCAGCTGTGTGGCAAGGGGGAAAGTGTTGAATACACAACCCTGCAAACATGGCAATGTGTGTGTGTGTGTGCAGGTGCAGTCTGGCCTTGTCACTAAGCCTACCTTCCCTCTCTCTCTTCATCTCACACTTACCCCCCCCTTCCATGGCTTTGCCACTGTCTCTCTATCTCACATGAACACTGGGCTAGTGGTGTCTCTCCATCTCACATGAAAACTGGGCTAGTGGTGTCTCTCTATCTCTCTCTCACATGAAAACTGGGCTAGTGGTGTCTATCTCTCTCTCACATGAACACTGGGCTAGTGGTGCCTCTCCATCTCACATGAAAACTGGGCTAGTGGTGTCTTTCCATCTCACATGAAAACTGGGCTAGTGGTGTCTCTCTATCTCTCATGTGAACACTCGGCTAGTGGTGTCTCTCTATCTCTCATGTGAACACTGGGCTAGTGGTGTCTCTCTATCTCTCTCTCACGTGAGAACTGGGCTAGTGGTGTCTCTCCATCTCTCTCTCACGTGAAAACTGGGCTAGTGGTGTCTCTCTATCTCTCACGTGAAAACTAGGCTAGTGGTGTCTCTCTATCTCTCACGTGAACACTCGGCTAGTGGTGTCTCTCTATCTCTCATGTGAACACTGGGCTAGTGGTGTCTCTCTATCTCTCTCTCACGTGAGAACTGGGCTAGTGGTGTCTCTCCATCTCTCTCTCACGTGAAAACTGGGCTAGTTGTGTCTCTCTATCTCTCACGTGAAAACTGGGCTGGTGGTGTCTCTCTATCTCTCACGTGAAAACTGGGCTAGTGGTGTCTCTCTATCTCTCACGTGAAAACTGGGCTAGTGGTGTCTCTCTATCTCTCACGTGAACACTGGGCCAGTGGTGTCTATCTCTCTCTCACATGAAAACTGGGCTAGTTGTGTCTCTCTATCTCTCACGTGAAAACTGGGCTAGTGGTGTCTCTCTATCTCTCACGTGAAAACTGGGATAGTGGTGTCTCTCTATCTCTCATGTGAAAACTGGGATAGTGGTGTCTCTCTATCTCTCACGTGAAAACTGGGCTAGTGGTGTCTCTCTATCTCTCACGTGAAAACTGGGCTAGTGGTGTCTATCTCTCACGTGAAAACTGGGCTAGTGGTGTCTCTCTATCTCTCATGTGAAAACTGGGCTAGTGGTGTCTCTCTATCTCTCACGTGAAAACTGGGATAGGGTTGTCTCTCTATCTCTCATGTGAAAACTGGGCTAGTGGGGTCTCTATCTCTCACGTGAAAACTGGGCTAGTGGTGTCTATCTCTCACATGGAAACTGGGCTAGTGGTGTCTCTCTATCTCTCACGTGAAAACTGGGCTAGTGGTGTCTATCTCTCACGTGAAAATGGGGCTAATGGTGTCTATCTCTCACGTGAAAATGGGGCTAATGGTGTCTATCTCTCACGTGAAAATGGGGCTAATGGTGTCTATCTCTCACGTGAAAATGGGGCTAATGGTGTCTATCTCTCACGTGAAAACTGGGCTAGTGGTGTCTCTACCACTCACGTGAAAACTGGGCTAGTGGTGTGTATCTCTCACGTGAAAACTGGGCTAGTGGTGTCTCTCTATCTCTCACGTGAAAACTGGGCTCATGGTGTGTGTGTTGGAGGTGCTTTGTCCTTCCCTGGTGGAACTGGGTGTAATGACATGACTGTCTTTGTGTCAGTAGCATTCACTGCTCCCCTGCCACCCCACCCCCTTCCCCCTTCACGCTCACTTGTTTTTTAATCTACCTTTCTCTCTCCCTCCCTCTCTCTCCTCTGTCTGATAGTCTCTACAGGTCTGTTTTTCTTCCTTCTGCCCATCTTGTCACAACGCAGTTGAGACTCTCTCTCTCCATCTCTCACTCCCACTCCTACGTGTCGCACTCTTCTCCACCCATTCCCTCTCTCTGCATTTTCTGGTAGATTTTCTCTCTATTACTTTTCAGTCTTTTCCTTTCCAAACCTTTTCTCTCTCTCTCTTTAGATTGTTGTCCCTCCTCCTTTCTTCTGTTAGTATATATATATATTTTTTTACCTTTATTTAACTAGGAAAGTCAGTTAAGAACAAATTCTTATTTACAATGACGGCTTACCGAGGAACAGTGGGTTAACTGCCTTGTTTAGGAGCAGAACGACAGATTTTTACCTTGTCAGCTCAGGAATTTGATCCAGCAACCTTTCGGTTACTGGCCCAACGATCTAACCACTAGGCTACCTGCCTGTCACTATTCCACTGTGTACATTTAGCAAATTCTTAACATATTGTACATTTAGCAAATTCTTAACATATTGTACGTTTTGCAAATTCTTAACACATTGTACGTTTTGCAAATTCTTAACATATTGTACGTTTTGCAAATTCTTAACATATTGTAAGTTTTGCAAATTCTTAACATATTGTACGTTTTGCAAATTCGCAACATACTTCACTTTTTTCATTTGAGCACCTGCCCCCTGAAAGGCCCTGATCTGTCACATGTCACACTTCTTCTCCATGGTTGTGTGTGTTACCAATGTGTTAATGGAATCAGAGGAGACAGACATGACAGGCTGTGATGAGGTCTATACGTTACAGTAAGACAGGGCTCATGTTACACATTACCATGAGATGTGTTCCCTAGAGCATTGGCACTGCCAGATGCTCCTCTCCTCTCTAAACCATCACTTCTTTTCTGATTCTCTCTTCTCTATACCGTCTCTCCAGCCACACGCACACACAAAGACACAGTCCAGATGTCCATCTCTCCAGGGTTTTCCACTTTATTCAGACAGTTCTGGATGACAGCTTGTGTCTCCCCTCTGCAGCTGTGTGGCAAGGGGGAAAGTGTTGAATACACAACCCTGCAAACATGGCAATGTGTGTGTGTGTGTGCAGGTGCAGTCTGGCCTTGTCACTAAGCCTACCTTCCCTCTCTCTCTTCATCTCACACTTACCCCCCCTTCCATGGCTTTGCCACTGTCTCTCTATCTCACATGAACACTGGGCTAGTGGTGTCTCTCCATCTCACATGAAAACTGGGCTAGTGGTGTCTCTCTATCTCTCTCTCACATGAAAACTGGGCTAGTGGTGTCTATCTCTCTCTCACATGAACACTGGGCTAGTGGTGCCTCTCCATCTCACATGAAAACTGGGCTAGTGGTGTCTTTCCATCTCACATGAAAACTGGGCTAGTGGTGTCTCTCTATCTCTCATGTGAACACTCGGCTAGTGGTGTCTCTCTATCTCTCATGTGAACACTGGGCTAGTGGTGTCTCTCTATCTCTCTCTCACGTGAGAACTGGGCTAGTGGTGTCTCTCCATCTCTCTCTCACGTGAAAACTGGGCTAGTGGTGTCTCTCTATCTCTCACGTGAAAACTAGGCTAGTGGTGTCTCTCTATCTCTCACGTGAACACTCGGCTAGTGGTGTCTCTCTATCTCTCATGTGAACACTGGGCTAGTGGTGTCTCTCTATCTCTCTCTCACGTGAGAACTGGGCTAGTGGTGTCTCTCCATCTCTCTCTCACGTGAAAACTGGGCTAGTGGTGTCTCTCTATCTCTCACGTGAAAACTGGGCTAGTGGTGTCTCTCTATCTCTCACGTGAACACTGGGCCAGTGGTGTCTATCTCTCTCTCACATGAAAACTGGGCTAGTTGTGTCTCTCTATCTCTCACGTGAAAACTGGGCTAGTGGTGTCTCTCTATCTCTCACGTGAAAACTGGGATAGTGGTGTCTCTCTATCTCTCATGTGAAAACTGGGATAGTGGTGTCTCTCTATCTCTCACGTGAAAACTGGGCTAGTGGTGTCTCTCTATCTCTCACGTGAAAACTGGGCTAGTGGTGTCTATCTCTCACGTGAAAACTGGGCTAGTGGTGTCTCTCTATCTCTCATGTGAAAACTGGGCTAGTGGTGTCTCTCTATCTCTCACGTGAAAACTGGGATAGGGTTGTCTCTCTATCTCTCATGTGAAAACTGGGCTAGTGGGGTCTCTATCTCTCACGTGAAAACTGGGCTAGTGGTGTCTATCTCTCACATGGAAACTGGGCTAGTGGTGTCTCTCTATCTCTCACGTGAAAACTGGGCTAGTGGTGTCTATCTCTCACGTGAAAATGGGGCTAATGGTGTCTATCTCTCACGTGAAAATGGGGCTAATGGTGTCTATCTCTCACGTGAAAATGGGGCTAATGGTGTCTATCTCTCACGTGAAAACTGGGCTAGTGGTGTCTCTACCACTCACGTGAAAACTGGGCTAGTGGTGTGTATCTCTCACGTGAAAACTGGGCTAGTGGTGTCTCTCTATCTCTCACGTGAAAACTGGGCTCATGGTGTGTGTGTTGGAGGTGCTTTGTCCTTCCCTGGTGGAACTGGGTGTAATGACATGACTGTCTTTGTGTCAGTAGCATTCACTGCTCCCCTGCCACCCCACCCCCTTCCCCCTTCACGCTCACTTGTTTTTTAATCTACCTTTCTCTCTCCCTCCCTCTCTCTCCTCTGTCTGATAGTCTCTACAGGTCTGTTTTTCTTCCTTCTGCCCATCTTGTCACAACGCAGTTGAGACTCTCTCTCTCCATCTCTCACTCCCACTCCTACGTGTCGCACTCTTCTCCACCCATTCCCTCTCTCTGCATTTTCTGGTAGATTTTCTCTCTATTACTTTTCAGTCTTTTCCTTTCCAAACCTTTTCTCTCTCTCTCTTTAGATTGTTGTCCCTCCTCCTTTCTTCTGTTAGTATATATATATATATATTTTTACCTTTATTTAACTAGGAAAGTCAGTTAAGAACAAATTCTTATTTACAATGACGGCTTACCGAGGAACAGTGGGTTAACTGCCTTGTTTAGGAGCAGAACGACAGATTTTTACCTTGTCAGCTCAGGAATTTGATCCAGCAACCTTTCGGTTACTGGCCCAACGATCTAACCACTAGGCTACCTGCCTGTCACTATTCCACTGTGTGTGTCTTAATTGCCGTTGGTGAGTGTGTATATGAGAATTGATGTGTAAAGGTCAGGCTTAGTAAGTCTCATCTCAAGAGCAGCCAAACAGGAGACTGGACTTCCATTATAACACTGTTCCAAGACCTGCCAGTCTGTGTCCCCTCTTCTGCTTCCTTGCTATCAATGAGCCATTAGCTGATCACAAAACAGACCTGCAGCCTTTGTCCTCAATTTCCTGTCGATGGTTACGATGGCTATTGCTGTTTGGCTATTACAGTATGTCATCATTTGTCACATTCACAACTATAATCTTTGATATTCGTTTTTAGAAATGAGTGTGTTTGAATATGATTTTTAAAAAGTAATTTCACCGAAAGCAGAAAAATAATGGCCCCCATTATTAGCGGATCCAAAAAGAACTCAACAATTTACATTTTTTTATTTCTTCATTTTACAAAAGTAGAACACACAGACGCAGTAATTTGGGTTTATGTTTTGCGTACGGCAGGGAGAGAACAGACTGGTATAATATAATCATTGATGAATGACTTTTTTGTAGTTAGGGAAGCGTGACAGAGTTGGAGAGGGGACTGAGATTAACATAGAACAAAGCAAATTGGGTTTGCCATTATTACACAATCCTGACTGCAGAAAGCCCCTAACTATGAGAGACAAATGGGGCTGCAGATTCATAAAAGCTTCATTAACCAGCCAGGTCGCTCAAGATATACTTCGAAATTTGACGTCCATCCATGTCCCGAGGACGTCAGGAGATGCCTTTAAAACCTGCCACTAGGGGCAACGGTGAATGCTATTACCATCCAGTGGGCTTGGATTTTGGTAGGGTGTTGTGGACAGAAAGGAGGATAGGCATAAGCCGCAAGCTTCGGTTCCGAGGGTCCCGTATTCAATTTATTTAGTTGTTTTAACCCTATCCTAACCCTTAACTCTTAACTTAACCAGAATGAGACACAGCAGCAGTCCAACCCCAGATGCAGCTGCTGCAGGAGGAGCAACCCAGGATATCCAAAACGCGTAGAAATTTGACGTTTGGAGCAACTTCGAAGTTTGACGAGTCAAGAAACATGGAAAAACATCCGAATCTGAAGTCAAATTTGTCAGACCATGAGATCTTGTTGCAATTAACACGAGCCAGGGAAAAAGATAGAGAAAGAGAGACAAGGAGAGAGAAAGGGATAGAGATAAAGAGAGAGTAGGGGTTCAGAGAGAGATAGAGATAGCAATAGAGAAAGGAGAGAGAAAAGGAGAGAGATATGGCAAACGATCAATGTGCTCGTGTAAACAGCATTTTGAGATTTCTGTCCCAGGTCTGACAGGGTTTTGAGAGGAATAAAGGCAACCTGTATGAACTCAAGTGATTGAAAAGTAACCCATTATGAACTATCACTGCAGACAAGCCATTTTGGTTGACACAATCGTCATTTTAAACACATCACAGTCCTAGTTTCTTTAATGACATCACTCATTCTACCATTTCCACCAATCTCCATCTATTTTAACATATTAGTGTTAGCTGGGGTTAGTCATTAGCAATTAGTAGGTGGGTCGGGGAGATCATGGATATCATTGAAAGTCATTCCTGTCACCATTAAGTCCTTCCCATAACCATAACACCAGCTACTCACTCTGCTTAACTGACTGCAGACACATCATCACCATCACCCATTCAGGCAAATGGGCAAATACATCTTAATGTAATGTCATAATGTGATCATCACAGCACCAGGACTCAATGGATGAAGCCCCCTGTAGCACAAACCGGATTACCCCAACTCCCTACCGCCCGTCTCTCTCACTCTCAAACGCCACCGCAGGGAAATAGGCGGTCGTCATTATCATCACACACTGATGGCAATCCACTAATCTCGAGTAAACGACGCCATAAGAGTGCCGCCGTTATTAGCATAGCCGCGGTGCACTAAAGGCCACTACGCTAACGGCTAGATTAGTGCAAAAGTCACGCGCGTATCCCAGGTAGGTGTCACTGCTAGGGGAGTGGAGAGGACATCCGTCCAAGATACGGTCACTCGGATGGTGCTAAGTGTCAGGTTTCAGAGAGAGACAGAGAAGCAGTGGGAGAGAGGGGGGAGACAGTCAGAGAAAAAGGGAGGAACAGAGAGGGAGAGGAAGAAAGAGGGGAGAGGGAGAGAGAGAGAGAGAGAGGCAGTGAGTGAGAGAGAGAGGCAGTGAGTGAGAGAGAGAGGCAGTGAGTGAGAGAGAGAGAGAGAGGCAGTGAGTGAGAGAGAGAGGCAGTGAGTGAGAGAGAGAGAGAGGCAGTGAGAGAGGCAGTGAGAGAGAGAGAGAGAGAGAGAGAGAGAGGCAGTGAGAGAGAGAGAGAGAGAGAGAGAGGCAGTGAGAGAGGGGGGAGACAGAGAGAGAAAAAGTGAGGAACAGAGAGGGAGAGGAAAGAAGAGAGAGATGAATGGACCGATCAGGGAATAGAGGATTCTGGGATTGTTTATTGCTGCACTGTAATTGGATAAAGCAACCGACTAACCTCTTTAGGCCTGTCACTTTAGTTCATCCTCAGGAGGACCATCACAGACGGCTTGATTGAGTTTGCAGCCTATTGAAACTTTATCATTTTTTTAGAAGAGTGCTTGAACAAAGAAGGGTTTAAGTGTGATGTTTCAAATGATTTATGAAGGCAGGGAACGTGGTGGTCTGGGGAGATATGTCATCACTAAAGATACACAGTATACTTACAGCTATGAGTTAGGATCACAAAGCTATCTCAACAGTGGGCCCATACTTGAAACCCTCTCCCTCTCTTTGTCAGTTATCATAGCTATCACACATATCATAGTACTCTTTCTGAATTCCTCCCTGCCAGATCTTTCACTTAGGCCTAGATACAATTGAAGTATGAAGGCTACGTTCCCACGTTCACGGATTGCATTCCCGGTAAACGCTTCACACGCCGGCTCAAGCGGAAATTATCTTTACATTTCCATCACGCTACAACACGGATCTTCCGCGATACGGACTGAATCTAGCCCTGACTCTTTGTCTGTGTCTGTTTACCACTACTTTACAATACAGACTGAATCTAGCCCTAACTCTTTGTCTGTGTCTGTTTACCACTAGTTTACAATACAGACTGAATCTAGCCCTAACTCTTTGTCTGTGTCTGTTTACCACTAGTTTACAATACTGACTGAATCTAGCCCTAACTCTTTGTCTGTGTCTGTTTACCACTGGTTTACAATACAGACTGAATCTAGCCCTAACTCTTTGTCTGTGTCTGTTTACCACTAGTTTACAATACAGACTGACTCTAGCCCTAACTCTTTGTCTGTGTCTGTTTACCACTAGTTTACAATACAGACTGACTCTAGCCCTAACTCTTTGTCTGTGTCTGTTTACCACTAGTTTACCATACGGACTGAATCTAGCCCTAACTCTTTGTCTGTGTCTGTTTACCACTAGTTTACAATACAGACTGACTCTAGCCCTAACTCTTTGTCTGTGTCTGTTTACCACTAGTTTACAATACAGACTGACTCTAGCCCTGACTCTTTGTGTCTGTTTACCACTAGTTTACAATACGGACTGAATCTAGCCCTAACTCTTTGTCTGTGTCTGTTTACCACTAGTTTACAATACGGACTGAATCTAGCCCTAACTCTTTGTCTGTTTACCACTAGTTTACAATACTGACTGAATCTAGCCCTAACTCTTTGTCTGTGTCTGTTTACCACTAGTTTACAATACAGACTGAATCTAGCCCTAACTCTTTGTCTAAACTTCCATTTGAAGTAGAGAAACAAGAGCTTAGTGTTGACCCAGCTACATGCCATAATCCAGAAAGTAGAAAACAACAGAGCATGAGCAGAGACTCTACGTTCAAAAGAAATGAACAGCAGCATGGTGGAAATGGAAAACAAGCCTACTCCCAGTCACACACACAAAGCTTCCCTGAGTCACAAGTGGCACCAGACCTCATCAAGTACCTCCTACGCCGTGAGATGGTGAGTTCCGGACTCCTGAAGTTTGATGATCGCCCTGAAAATTATTGGGCTCGGAAAGCATCCTTTCTCAATGCGACCAGAGACTTGAACTTAGATCTAATTACTAAGTGGCTAGGGGCAGAGTCGTCTGAGCAAGCAAAGAGAATTAGATCTGTCCATATTTTCAACGTAACAGCAGGGCTTAACATGGTCTGGCAACGACTAGAAGAGTGCTATGGTACACCTGAAGTGATCGAGAATGCACTGTTGAAGAAAATGTATGATTTTCCAAAACTGACTAATAAAGACAATCACAAACTAAGAGAACTAGGTGACATTCTTCTTGAACTGGAGTGTGCTAAAGTAGAAGGGTACCTCCAGACCTCGCTTATCTGGAAACATCTCGGGGGGTAAACCCTATAGTAGAGAAACTTCCATTCAGTTTACAAGAAAAATGGATAGCACAGCGATCCAAATACAAGGAGGACTATCGGGTAGCATTCCCACCATTCTCGTTCTTCTCGAGATTCATCAGGAACCAGGCGAAAACTAGAAACGACCCCAGTTTCACCCTCTACACCTCAACTAACCAGGTGTCTATGAAAGGTGAGAAACCTGACAGGTACAGCAGCAAGACACCTGTGACTGTATACAAAACAGATGTGTCATCTGAGCCCTCAGACCACCAAACCAAACCCAGTAAGACAAAGGTTGAAAGCCCTGACCTTCACTGCCCAATACATAACAAGCCTCATCCTCTTAAAAAGTGTCGTGGGTTTAGATACAAAACTCTAGATGAGCGCAAATCATATCTCAAAGAGAATGGCCTTTGTTTCCGATGTTGTGGGTCAACTCAGCACAGAGCTAAAGACTGTAAGGTGTCAATCAAGTGCTCTGAGTGCAACAGTGACAGACATCTTGCTGCTCTGCATCCAGGCCCAGCCCCTTCAAATACAGACACCGCTACAGCAGAGAAAGAGCATGGCAGGGAGCAAGGTGACGATGCTCTTCTATCTGTCACCTCAAAGGGTACGGAGATCTGTGGTGAGGCAGTCAATCCAAGATCATGTTCAAAAATATGCCTAGTCAAAGCTTATCCAGTTGGGAAAAGAGAGAAAGCTGTTAAAATGTATGTAGTGCTTGATGAACAGAGCAACAAATCTCTGGCCAGGACAGAGTTTTTCAATCTCTTCAACATCAATGACAACTCTGCTCCATACACCATAAAGACCTGTTCTGGGGTAACAGAGACTTCAGGCAGGAGAACCGTCAACTTCATGGTAGAGTCTATAGATGGACACATGCAGCTCACTCTCCCTACTCTGATGCCAGATGATAGGATGGAGATTCCCTCCCCCGACATTGCGTATCATCATCCCCATCTGCAACCAGTGGCGGACAAAATTCCAGCTGTGGACCCAGACGCTCCCATCCTCCTGCTCGAGACATCCTAAGGGTACACAAGGTACGAGAGCAAATAAATGGGCCCCACGACACTCCTTATGCACAGCGACTCGACCTCGAGTGGGTCATCGTGGGTGAGGTCTGTCTGGGAACGGCTCACCGACCAGCCAATGTTAACGTGTTCAGCACAAACATACTTCAAAATGGTCGCGCATCCTATCTGAGCTCTTGCCCTGACATCATCCAGGTAAAAGAGAACTACAACAGTGTAGCTCAGAAACACATCTCTCCCTCTACAGTGCACTCGAGAGATACAAGCACAACTGTGAACACAGATAGCCTGGGATGTTCCGTGTTCGACAAAACACAAGACGATGATAAACCAGTACCATCAGTGGAGGACAAAGCCTTCTTGGACATTATGGACAAACAGGTTTTCCAGGATGATGGAAACAACTGGGTAGCTCCACTACCTTTTCGCCCCACTAGACGTCGCCTTCCTAATAACAGGGAGCAGGCCATGAACCGTCTCACATCACTTCGCAGGACTTTAGACAAAAAGCCTGATATGAAGCGTAATTTTATTGACTTCATGCAAAAGATGCTGGATAACGACCAAGCCGAACCTTCTCCGCCACTAGAGGGAGACAAAGAACGCTGGTATCTGCCCATATTTGGTGTACCATCCACAAAAGCCTGAACAAATAAGAGTAGTATTTGACTCCAGTGCTAAATGTCAAGGCGTGTCACTTAACGATGTTCTGCTCGTGGTACAGACTTAAACAACACACTCTTGGGTGTCCTAATGCGCTTCCGCAAGGATTGCATTGCACTAACGGCAGATGTGCAACAAATGTTTTACTGTTTTGGTGTACGTGAGGATCACAGAGATTACTTAAGGTTTCTCTGGTATGAAGACAACAACCCAGATAGAAACATAACTGAGTACAGGATGAAAGTCCATGTATTTAGGAACAGCCCCTCACCAGCCGTAGCCATCTACTGCATGAGACGAGCAGCTCTACAGGGTGAGAAGGAACACGGGTCAGAACCCAAGCAATATGTAGTGAGGAACTTCTACGTCGATGATGGGCTGACATCAGTAGCTACTACAGAAGAAGCTATCAACATTCTAAGAAAAACACAAACAATGTTAGCGGAGTCCAACATGAAACTACACAAGATTGCATCCAATAGCAAAACAGTTATGGAAGCCTTCCCTATGGAGGACCGTGCAAAAGACTTAAAAGATCTGGACCTAAGAGTGGATCCTCTCCCCTTTCAACGGAGTCTGGGACTTTCCTGGAACCTGTAAACAGACAGCTTCTCATTCCAGATGTTCCACAATGAGAAGCCTTTTACGCCGAGAGGCATCCTGTCCACAGTGAATAGTCTTTATGACCCCCTTGGGTTCGTGGCTCCAATAACAATGCAAGGCAAAGCCTTAATCAGAGAACTCTCTTCTGATTAGAGTGAGTGGGATGCCCCCCTTCCCACAGAAAAAGAAGAGGAGTGGAAAATGTGGAAGGAATCTTTGATGGAGTTGGAACATGTGTATATTCAGCGGACCTACATCCCAGTCTCTTTGTCTACCACTCAAAGAAGAGCGCTACACATCTTCTCGGATGCCTCTACAGTAGCCGTAGGAGTGGTAGCCTACCTGAGAGTTATTGACTCTGAAGGTCAATGCCATGTTGGATTTGTCATGGGGAAATCAAAATTGGCCCCTCGTCCGGCCCACACTATCCCACGCCTAGAACTGTGTGCGGCTGTGCTAGCTGTTGAGATGTATGAACTGATCAGAGACAAAATGGACATTGATGTAAATGCGGCCAAGTTCTATAAAGACAGTAAGATAGTTCTCGGTTACATCCACAATGTCACCAAAAGATTCCATGTGTATGTTGCCAATAGGGTAACTCGCATCAGGAAGTCTACCCATCCAGATCAGTGGTGTTGCGTAAACACTGACAGCAATCCAGCAGACCATGCAACCAGGCCCATACTAGCTGCGCTCTTAAAGCACATCAGTTGGTTCTCAGGTCCACCTTTCCTGACCCAAGAAAACTCAAGTGAGCCTGAGACCATCAATTTTGACCTTGTAGAGCCTCACGCAGACACGGAGATTCGACCAGATGTCAGTGTCTTCGCCACTAAGGTTTCTGGAGCTCAACTCGGCTCTCATCGCTTTGAGAGGTTCTCAAGCTGGAAAGCTCTCAATCGAGGCACAGCACGACTCATTCATGTTGCTAGATCCTTTCATGACGGTGCGGACAACACCAGCTGCAGAGACGCAGAAAATGGACAGCAGAGAAGCCAAATGTAAAAGTGGGAGATGTTGTCTTATTGAAAGACAGTTAGGCGCACAGAAATGACTGGCCAGTCGGGCTTGTGGTCAAAACCTTTACCAGTAATGACAAAAAGGTTAGGAAAGTAGAACTAAAAATTGTCAAGCAAGGAGCTACTAAGGTGTTTCTGAGACCAATCTCAGAGATTGTTGTTCTTCTTTCTGAAGCATCCTAGAGACAAAAGATAAGAATAAAAGGACATTATTTGTTTCTTAATACATGTTTTATTTCATAGTGGCACAATTTCATTATACCAGGCGGGGAGTGTGCTGCCATCCTGTTAGAAGGTAACAGATTATTTTATTACAATGGCTAAAATGGATTTTCATTGTGTTCCATGGTGTTATTTGCCCCCTAGTGGAGCTTTCTGGTACTTAGACTGTACGCAAACAGGAAGTAAAGAATTTGTTCTGCACGCATAGAAGCAGCTAAAAACAACGCTACGGTGCAGGTCTTTCAGTGTAGCTACTTCTTGTCACGCTTCAGCCTCGGAAAATGTTTGTTTGTAAGTTAGATTCAAGCATTTAACTAGTGATGATAATCTTGTTATTGATAGAGTTGCTTACATATCAATGTTGGTTGGTTGCATTTACTCACACAAATTGCAATGCTTTTCATGTATGTCGTCAGCTGTATTACTTTGCTCGTGCGTCATGCAAACGAATTGTAAAACATACAATACTGAAGTTTTGTTACTGTTTCTAGTGTAATATGCTTTGTTATTCAACAGAGATGGTTGTACATTATTAGAGTAATGAAAGGAGTTAGCCAATTACCATATGAGTAACAATTAGCTACATGGTTTGGCGTCATGCCAGATGCATGGTACCCTCGGCACGTGTTTTGTATTTTCATGCAACTTCAACTTGAAATGTATAATGTACAGCTACAGTATGTCGATTTGAATTGAATACTAAAGTATATTCTTTTCTGTATTTTGCACTTTCACAACATAAACGTTTTCAATATATTCATTCAAGAAAAGTCATGCCTTGGGAGTTTTATTGAAGACTTAGTTGTTAGCTATCTGTCTAGTGTTGCATGGGAACGCAATTCAAGGGCAGAATAGTCCTCATCTCTTTCTCTCTCTCTCTCTCTTTACTCCACACTTCTCTCTCCACCCCACCTTCATTGTGAGTAATGTGTCTCTGTAGCCAGGTGCTCAGTGCATTTGGAAGGCTAATTCCTACCTCTGGATTAATTCATCAAAGCTTTGAGAGTTATCAAGAAGACCCTTCTGAGATCACTGGCCGTCTCCGCTAGCTAGTGGGAGGAGGACAAGACTCTCACGATAATATACAAACACAAGCACACACACACACACACACACACACACACACTCCGCCATACATCTACACCTCCAGGAGCTTCTCCATAGCAACAGTGTTGTGATGGCGGCTGACAACATAACAGGCTTTTCATCTGAAGAACTTCTGCCACTAATGCACCCAACCTCTCAGATGTCTAAAACCCTGGTCTCTGTAACTCAGAAAGTCACGCATTCAATCACACTTCCATACAGACTTTCATACAGACCTTTTCCTGCAACGCACACACTCGCTCACATCGACATTTTGCACGCTAAACAGACGTTCACTCTCTCAAGCTATTCAGCCATTCAGCCTCTTGGCTCTGACCTGTGGCAATCCAACTGGGATTTTTCTGAGAAGAGCTTTTTCACATTGGAAATAATGGTTTGAGGAAGTGCTATGGTTAATGTTAAGAAACATCAAAGAAGTTATATTATCTCAAGTCTATTGCCATCAACATTATGTTTATTGTTTATAGGTATAATGATTGTAAGCTTTACAAAAACACAAATGACAGCACTAAATGATAATGACGGATGTAATGACCGTAACAGTAAATGTAATTGACAGGAGTCCGTTAATAACTGGAACGTCATAACGGGACTCGAAGAGACACAAAATATGCCATATGTAATCACCTCTCGATCGAAGCTACCCACGCACTGTAAATTAATCAGTCTTTCTTTTCAATTTCCTCGCTCATTGCTTGGATGACCATGCTAACATGCTGGCCCGTCTTCCCTCGTCTTCCCTGTAGATGAAGTCCTAATTGGGTTTTTCAAGAGGCTCCGGGCTGAGGCGAATGAAAAGGTCCTGATTCCTTTGTCTTCTCCTCGACCTGAACCACCTGTGAGTATCTCTCGCTCTCGCTCTCTCTTCCTCCCTCTGTTTCTTTATATGTTTCTCTCTCCATCTCCCTTTTTCTCCCTCTCTCGCTCTCTCAATCTCCCCCCACCCTCTCTCTCTCGCTCTGTCGCTCTCTCTATCCATCTCTCCCTATCTCCGTCTCTCCGTAGAGACCCCATGGTGATGCTCTAATCCTGGCTGGTCTCTGTTCATTACTAAAGGGGAAATGGGGTGTTTGATGCGGCCCCCAGACGATGCCTCAACCCGACTATTCCTTCTGCCACTCGCCAAATTTCAAATCAAATTAGCTGACCTGCTCAGAATGAAAGCCCTTAAACCCTCCTCTCTCTCTCTCGCTCATATGCACGCACGCACACACACACACACACACACACACACACACACACTCATACACAGAGAGAGAGAGAGAGAGAGAGAGAGAGAGAAATAGAAAGGAAGGCCTTTGGTGCTCTCATCCTGAATGCTAGTATTTTACACTCATACACACACACACACACACACACACACACACACACACACACACACACACACACACACACACACACTCACACAGAGAGAGAGAGAGAGAAATAGAAAGGAAGGCCTTTGGTGCTCTCATCCTGAATGCTAGTATTTTACACACACACACACACACACACACACACACACACACACACACACACACACACACACACACACACACACACACACACACACACACACACACACACACACAGACAGAGAGAGAGAGAGAAATAGAAAGGAAGGCCTTTGGTGCTCTCATCCTGAATGCTAGTATTTTACACACACACACACAGAAACCCCACACACAACCTATGAACATCATTAGCCATCATTAGCCATCATTAGCCTTTAGCAAGGTGTGGTTGTAATATAACTATGCTGTTACCTCTCCTATACAGAAGCACTGGGGTGCTTGGTGCCTTTGTCAGTGCTGCATTGCTGTATGGTTAAATAGATGTTCACTCAGCATTGTTGGTAGCAAGGTAAACAGCATGAGATGGTTAATGAGGAAGTGACAGAGGCGACACAGGAAGTCACTTAAACCTCTTCCCTGCTTACTGCCCCCTACCACCACCAGTACCCCTGTACCCCACTGTGTGCAATAATTACAGTCTCCAGTGCGCCGGTGAAATCTGCCTCCCCTTTCCCTGTGGTGTGTGTTCAGTATGTGGGAGGAGAAGAAACCACACACACACACACACACACACACACACACACACACACACGCACGCTGTACTTTTCCGTTCACTTTGTCTGTCCTCCTGTGTCTGGCGATAGGCTCTAATGTTTTGTTATCAAAGTAATTGTACTATGTAGTAACAATATCATTCTACAATCTACATTTCACGCCGTTACACTTTTGCCTTTTTAAGTAGTATCTTCTATCTGGAGAGTAATTTACCAATAACAGGAGATTTAAAACTCTGATCCATTGTCCTCTTTTAATAAAATGTCATCCTGGGAACCTCTCAAACCCACACACAAATGATCTACTCTAAAGTGAATTGAGTTCCAGAATTACTGAGATGGATTTTGGACCGTAAAGAACCCTTGCGTAGCCATTACTGTAAAAAATAATTGATTGCGTCAACCTGCCCTTTCACATGTCCGATCCATATTCCTAAGTGCCCGTGGAGCGAGGGGTTTTAACCTGAAAGGAAAGAGTGTAAGGATTTTGTCTGCCTGATATTGAACAGCACAGTGGTGTTAGTGTTAGTCATGCTGCGCTGCTTTTCACTGAGCTACTCAAAGACGCAAATGTCACGTTGTCATACTTCATTGAAACACATATACACACTCAACAACACATCCTGGAGCCCCCAGTCTTGTGTGTGTGTGTGTGTGTGTGTGTGTGTGTGTGTGTGTGTGTGTGTGTGTGTGTGTGTGTGTGTGTGTGTGTGTGTGTGTGTGTGTGTGTGTGTGTGTGTGTGTGTGTGTGTGTATTCTTGTGTTCCCGAGTTCATGCTTTTTTTTATCACAAGTACAATTCCTTCAGGTGAGTTGAGAGGTGATAAAGTGAAAAGTGCATCGCCTCTGATGATGTGGTGCAAAACCCCATTAAATTAATCCATTCCATAACCTCCAGCTGTCTGTCTCTATCTCTCTTTTTCCATTTTCTCTTTCTCTTCTCTCTCCCAAACACCCACTTTACTTTTTTTTCTCTCTCTCTCTCTCTCTCTCTCTCTCCCTCTCTCCTCTCTCCCTCTCTCTCTCTCTCTCTCTCTGTGTCGTTCTCCCTCTCTTTTCAATCTCTTTCTTTTTCTCTCTCCCTTCTCTCTCTCTTTCTCACCTCAGACACCATAGAAATCCCCTGGTGACATTCAGAGCAACATAGATTGGATCAGATTCTGTGTGAGCTGTAAGCTCCTCATCCAGGCAGAGAGAATGCATTTCTCCCCTGACAGAGGCACTCTCCTCTCTCTATCTCTCCTTTTGGGAAAGATTACCACACTCCGTCAGAGAAACGAGGGCCAATCTGACTTTAGCATTTGTTTGCCTCGATTGGAACTCTTTTAAAGGACATTCATATTGGTTAGGTTGACAACGCTACCACAACCTGCCCAATCCATTCTGTCCGCCAGTGTCTCTGTATGATAGGGGGATGAATTCATTCTTATGTACTTAGGAATATGTTCCAGCATAATGTACCTGGGTTCAGTGTACTCTCTCGTTATGATTCGTCTTACAGGAAATGGGTACATTGTCACTGTTGTGTATCGTAAATCACTGATACGCATGTAGTTTAAGGGAACATAGTTATCAATCTATCACCCATTTAATGATGCAGAACCATAACATACTGTAAATCAAAGTATCACACTTATTTTTCTCCCCTTTTTCTAAATGTTCTCTCTCATTTTCTCTCTCTCTGTTTTGTGTCTTCTCTGCAGGTGTGGATTGTAGTCCAAACGGTCTTTTCCAGGGCTTGGGCTTCTCTTTTCTATTCCCTCTCCCTGGCTGAGCTTGTCTTTCATTACGTGGACCTGACACTGTCTGGAGGAGCCCATGTCGGTTTGTCACCGTCTAATAGGGCCTAGCAATCTACAAGGTGCACATACACCTCCGAGTTTGTGTCTCTCTCTGTCAGCGGAGGAAGAGACCAATAACGCTGTCTTACTTGCTTCAGTCTGGGGTACAATTTCACTTGGTGTCTACGTCGATGCAGGGTATTGAATCAGACACCTATGGACAGATTCTGCCTATGATTTACTGGACAGAAATTGACCAAAGCTCACTAGGGTCTAGGATGCTAGGTTGCTACCGCTACATTAGAAGCTAGTCTTCAGGTATGGGTTAATCGGGGTTAATTGTTTCCCTGGTCTGCTTCTCCTGCTACATTCAGTAGTTTTGCCTGGGTGGATTTTCTCCAACACCCATCCCACCGTCACCTCTGCAGATACCGCGAACAGCTGTTCTGCTTCTCAGAAATGGGAAGTGAGATATTGAGAGACTGGGGAGGATTGTGTTGAGAGAAGGAAAAAAGAAGGACCGAGAGATTGTTCAACCTTCCCAAGTTATCCCATGCCCCCCCCCCCCCCCCCGTACACTCCACTTGGATCCACTATCAGACCATGGTGGTTACCTACAGAGCAGCAAAAGGAACTTCCCCTCCCTACATTCAGGCTATGCTCAAATCCTACACCCCAACCCGAGCACTCCGTTCTGCCACCTCTGGTCTCTTGGCCGTCATTTCGTAATTGACTGGGTTGAGCTCCCACTCAGCCCAGTCACAGCTCTTCTCTGCCCTGGCACCCCAATGGTGGAACCAGCTTCCCACTGAAGCTAGGACAGCAGAGTCCCTGCACATCTTCTGAAAACATCTGAAACCATACCTCTTCAAAGAGTATAGTAAATAAGACATCTCAGGCTTATTCTTTATTGACGACAACATTACTATGACCGTGATATGTGGTTGTCTCACCTAGCTATATGTGGTTGTTATGTGGTTGTCTCACCTAGCTATATGTGATTGTTATGTGGTTGTCTCACCTAGCTATATGTGGTTGTCTCACCTAGCTATAAGTGGTTGTCTCACCTAGCTATATGTGGTTGTCTCACCTAGCTATATGTGATTGTTATGTGGTTGTCTCACCTAGCTATATGTGGTTGTTATGTGGTTGTCTCACCTAGCTATATGTGGTTGTCTCACCTAGCTATATGTGGTTGTCTCACCTAGCTATATGTGGTTGCCTCACCTAGCTATATGTGGTTGTCTCACCTAGATATATGTGGTTGTTTCACCTAGCTATATGTGGTTGTCTCACCTAGCTATATGTGGTTGTTTCACCTAGCTATATGTGGTTGTCTCACCTAGCTATATGTGGTTGTCTCACCTAGCTATATGTGGTTGTCTCACCTAGCTATATGTGGTTGTCTCACCTAGCTATATGTGGTTGTCTCACCTAGCTATATGTGGTTGTGTCACCTAGCTATATGTGGTTGTCTCACCTAGCTATATGTGGTTGTCTCACCTAGCTATATGTGGTTGTCTCACCTAGCTATATGTGGTTGTGTCACCTAGCTATATGTGGTTGTCTCACCTAGCTATATGTGGTTGTCTCACCTAGCTATAGGTGGTTGTCTCACCTAGCTATATGTGGTTGTCTCACCTAGCTATATGTGGTTGTCTCACCTAGCTATATGTGGTTGTCTCACCTAGATATATGTGGTTGTCTCACCTAGCTATATGTGGTTGTCTCACCTAGCTATATGTGGTTGTCTTGCTTAGCTATCTTAAGATGAACGCACTAACTGTAAGTCGTTTTGGATAAGAGTGTCTGCTTAATGACCAAAATGTCAAAATATTAAATGGGGAATATAAAGATGCAGCAGAAGAGGGAGATGGATGGAGAAAGAGGGTGTCAAAGGATGGAAGAGGGAAAGAAAAAGGGTTGAGAGAGATGAAGAGAATAAAGGAAAAGAATAAATAGCCTGGTCTAAACCCTCTCATTTCTGTCTCTCTGTGTGCCTGTCTGTCAGCATTCTCCAGATCGTCACAATGCCAGGCCTACCCAGCACAGACAAGAAATATTTTATGAATCTATCGCTGCCTTAATTTGATCCCCCCCATCTTTAACCCGTGGAGGAAATGAAAGATGGAGAGAATCAGAGGGAGGGAAGGACGAAAGGAATCTGCAGAGGAGGTTTGAACAGGGAGTGGGAGTTGAGGAACCTGCTTCTGTGTGAGGATGATGAAAGGTTGAAAAGTCTGATAGATGTTTCTCTTTTAAACGCGCCCGTGTGTGTGTGCATTCATGCGTGCTTGACTGTGCGTGTGTGTGTGTGTGTCTGTGCGTGTCTGTGTGTGTTAGTGTATTGTTCACTTGCTACTAACAAGATGCTTCTTTGAAAGGCACGAAGCATTCCTTCGCTGTGCGTGTCTTTTGAGGGGAGAAGCGCAGGGAAATGCCAGCCATTAAAAAGATACAACCCTGTCACGAGAACGACGCCTAGCGCCGAGAAAAACAACACTCATCCCATAAACAATACACAAGAGCGAAATGGAAAGAGTGAGTTTGCAAAGAGAGAAAAGAAAAAGATTGGGAGAGCGAGATGGTGAGAGAAGCGTGGAAGAAAAGGAAAAGGACGGGGAATGGATGATAGCAGTTTTTCTCCGCTATACCAGTGACTCAGCCTGCCAGTCCTCTGTCACAAAGCCTTTACTTCTCTCTCCCCCCCTCTCTTTCTTATTCTCTCTCTCTCTCTCCCTCTCTCCCTTTTCTATCTCGCTGTCTTTCTCTCTCTCTCTCTCCATCTTTTAGGGTGATTGTTTAATCATTCTTCTTTGACGGCGTGAAAGCCCTCCCATCTCCTGCTCCGTAGAGCTGCTGCATTGTGAAACACATCATTAGGTGCATAGGAACAGGCTCCCTGAGCTCTCCTTTTAAGTCACTCCAATTCCATTCAAGACGCTGTGTTGGCATGAATAGTGAATAGTGAAGATTGCCAAACCAATTCTTTTTTTTTGTGCGGTTAAGTACAAATAGTGGTACCATTACAACATAAAAGACTTGTAATGTTACTGGTAAAACATTTTCCTCTGTGGAATCTCTCTCACTCAGCTGTTGTTTTGTTTATCTTCTATGTTTGCGGCGAAGGTACATTTCTCAGGAGGCCAAAAATCTCCTAACAATCCTCTTTGCTGCTTTGATAGTGGTCTGGGGAAATATCTAAACTAAGGACCTTTGAGGGTTGTAATGATAACCTTAATGCTACCAAGGTTCCAAGAAATGAGACCCTTGGCAGTTACACTCACTGATTTCCAATTGTAACTAAGTGTTTCTCACAAGGAGCAAAGCTCAGCCTGGCATGGTTGGGTGTCACCCTTCTCACTCTCCTTATTCTCTCAGTCTCTCTCCCTTCTTTCCCCTCCTTCTCCTCCCCTCTTCTCCTCCCTAGATGTCAGCCCTGATTGTTCCGATGTGACAAGAACAGATTTTACCATCCCAGGTCTGAAGAGAAGACATCAGTCAAAGTGAACCGTCTCCCTCCTTCCCTCCCCCTCTATCTCTAGATTCTTCTGATCTATTATCTGCCTGTCTGGAAAAGGGACATGTTCTTCCCCTGTTCTCGCTCACTCTTCTCCCTGATCTAGCACTCCTGAACAAGCACAACCAGGGTTTGTCTCTTTCTCTCTCCTCGTTCTACCTTTTTTCAATTGCAAGGAGAACGTTTCCAGTGACTGCATGGACTGTGAGAGACAGAGAAAGGGAGGGAGGGAGGGTAAAAGAAAGAGAAGGAGAAGGATAGAAGGAGAATTCCAGGGGAGATTTTGATTGGCCCACTCCACTCCAGGTATTAATCTGCCTGGAGCTGAAATTACCAGCAGCTGTGTCACAGCCAGGCCCATAAAGAGAGGGAGCACACACAAACTCAGAAAAGCTAGCACGCACACACACATATACACACAAACACACACACACGTGCACTCTCGCAAACAGAAAAGCATAAAGAGAGAGAGAGAGAAATACACGCACAGAAATACACATACTGTAGACAAATGCCAACTTGAAGAACAAAATCCGTGTTGTTTAATGCACAGTAGGTGTGTGTAATTCTAAACTCTGTATCAGGTGTAGCAGAGGGGTTTAGCGGTGTAGTGCTGGGCACCCCTCCAGTGAGGAAAAATGTCAATTAAAGAACCAAGATTTAGAACGGGACAAACTCCCATGTTTTGCTTATATACAGTGTGTGTGTGTATGTATGTATATATATTTATATATATATATTTATATATATATATATATATATATATATATATATATATATATGTATATATATATATATATATATATATATATCTCGTCTCCACATTCAATGAACAACAAAGATCGTCAAAAATCACCAATAGATTCACAGCCAGTCAGAGCTAACCACTCTCTCTCTTTCTCTCTCTCTCTAGCTCTCTCTCTTTCTCTCGCTCCCTATGTCTTCCCATCTCTCTCCCTCTTGCTCTCTCCCTCTTGCTCTCTCTCTCTCGCTCTCTCTCTCGCTCTCTCCCTCCATCTCTCTGTGCGTAGATGTCATGGCTTCTAGCTATAGCCTGAGGCTACATGCTGTTTCTGATTACTACACTCCTGGACTAACAGAACATTAGAAGTGGCCCTCCTCAGGGATTGTGTGTGTGTGTGTGTGTGTGTGTGTGTGTGTGTGTGTGTGTGTGTGTGTGTGTGTGTGTGTGTGTGTGTGTGTGAAAGCAGGCTTAATGTATGTGTGAAAGCAGGCTTAATGTATGCACAGATCACTGGTGACTGATTGTCTGGAGAGCATCTCGTGTTTATGTGTGTGTGTGTGTGTGTGTGTGTGTGTGTGTGTGTGTGTGTGTGTGTGTGTGTGTGTGTGTGTGTGTGTGTGTGTGTGTGTGTGTGTGTGTGTGTGTGTGTGTGTGTGTGTGTGTGTGTGCGTGCGTGCGTGTTGTCATAGCGATGTTATAACAGTCACAAACTAACGTCCGCATGATGTAACCTCAATGTTGCTGTAGTGTTTCCTTGACCCATGCAGAGTTCCTTATATAGGACCCAAATAATGTGTATCTCTCTCTCTCTCCTCCCTCCCTACCTCCCTACCTCTGGGTAAGGAGTTGAACAGAAGTTGGACACACAAAGCCATGACCCCAATAATAGTAGATCAACACTGGGATATTGTCCCTCCATCAGGTACTAATGGTCTGTTACTCAGGGCTCTATTGTCCCTCCATCAGGTCCTAATGGTCTGGTACTCAGGGCTCTATTGTCCCTCCATCAGGTCCTAATTGTCACGTCCTGACCATAGAAAGCTCTTATTTTCTATGTTAGAGTAGGTCAGGGCATGACTGTGGGATATTTCTAGTTAATATTTTCTATGTGGGGTTCTAGTTTAGTTTTTCTATGTTTGGTTGATTTGTATGATTCCCAATTAGAGGCAGCTGGTAATCGTTGTCTCTAATTGGGGATCATACTTAAGTAGCTTGTTTTTCACTTGGGGGTTATGGGATATTGTTTATGTGTAGTTGCATTGTAGTCACGGTCCGTTTATTCTTTATTTGTTTTGTATTTTTCTAAAGTTTCACTTTCTAATAAATTATGTAGAACTACTCACGCTGCGCCTTGGTCCGATCATTATTACGGCGAACGTGACACTAATGGTCTGGTACTCAGGGCTCTATTGTTCCTCCATCAGGTCCTAATGTTCTGGTACTCAGGGCTCTATTGTCCCTCCATCAGGTCCTAATGGTCTGGTACTCAGGACTCTATTGTACCTCCATCAGGTCCTAATGGTCTGGTACTCAGGACTCTATTGTACCTCCATCAGGTCCTAATGGTCTGGTAGTCAGGACTCTGTTGTACCTCCATCAGGTCCTAATGGTCTGGTACTAAGGGCTCTATTGTTCCTCCATCAGGTCCTAATGTTCTGGTAGTCAGGGCTCTATTGTTCCTCCATCAGGTCCTAATGTTCTGGTACTCAGGACTCTATTGTACCTCCATCAGGTCCTAATGGTCTGGTAGTCAGGACTCTATTGTACCTCCATCAGGTCCTAATGGCCTGGTACTAAGGGCTCTATTGTTCCTCCATCAGGTCCTAATGTTTTGGTAGTCAGGGCTCTATTGTTCCTCCATCAGGTCCTAATGGTCTGGTAGTCAGGGCTCTATTGTTCCTCCATCAGGTCCTAATGGTCTGGTAGTCAGGACTCTATTGTACCTCCATCAGGTCCTAATGGTCTGGTAGACAGGGCTCTATTGTTCCTCCATCAGGTCCTAATGGTCTGGTACTAAGGGCTCTATTGTTCCTCCATCAGGTCCTAATGTTCTGGTAGTCAGGGCTCTATTGTTCCTCCATCAGGTCCTAATGGTCTGGTAGTCAGGGCTCTATTGTACCTCCATCAGGTCCTAATGGTCTGGTACTAAGGGCTCTATTGTACCTCCATCAGGTCCTAATGGTCTGGTACTAAGGGCTCTATTGTTCCTCCATCAGGTCCTAATGTTCTGGTAGTCAGGGCTCTATTGTTCCTCCATCAGGTCCTAATGGTCTGGTAGTCAGGGCTCTATTGTTCCTCCATCAGGTCCTAATGATCTGGTAGTCAGGGCTCTATTGTTCCTCCATCAGGTCCTAATGGTCTGGTAGTCAGGGCTCTATTGTTCCTCCATCAGGTCCTAATGGTCTGGTAGTCAGGGCTCTATTGTTCCTCCATCAGGTCCTAATGATCTGGTAGTCAGGGCTCTATTGTTCCTCCATCAGGTCCTAATGGTCTGGTAGTCAGGGCTCTATTGTTCCTCCATCAGGTCCTAATGGTCTGGTAGTCAGGGCTCTATTGTTCCTCCATCAGGTCCTAATGATCTGGTAGTCAGGGCTCTATTGTACCTCCATCAGGTCCTAATGGTCTGGTACTAAGGGCTCTATTGTACCTCCATCAGGTCCTAATGGTCTGGTACTAAGGGCTCTATTGTTCCTCCATCAGGTCCTAATGTTCTGGTAGTCAGGGCTCTATTGTTCCTCCATCAGGTCCTAATGGTCTGGTAGTCAGGGCTCTATTGTTCCTCCATCAGGTCCTAATGATCTGGTAGTCAGGGCTCTATTGTTCCTCCATCAGGTCCTAATGGTCTGGTAGTCAGGGCTCTATTGTTCCTCCATCAGGTCCTAATGGTCTGGTAGTCAGGGCTCTATTGTTCCTCCATCAGGTCCTAATGATCTGGTAGTCAGGGCTCTATTGTTCCTCCATCAGGTCCTAATGGTCTGGTAGTCAGGGCTCTATTGTTCCTCCATCAGGTCCTAATGGTCTGGTAGTCAGGGCTCTATTGTTCCTCCATCAGGTCCTAATGGTCTGGTAGTCAGGGCTCTATTGTTCCTCCATCAGAAGGTCCTAATGGTCTGGTAGTCAGGGCTCTATTGTTCTTCTAACCACTCTGACATTAATGCAAATACAATTGAAAATCACATCAAACACTCATCATCAAAACAGAATGTGTTTCTAAAACTCACCTCACTGTGATGATCAATTTGAAGAAAGAATTTCAACAACAGGTTGAAAGTAGGTGAAAACATGTTCGTTTCAAAGCCTAACACAACGACTTGGACAAAGCTTTCTAAGGTGATGATTCATTCAGGACACCCATACACATTAGAGCATAGGCTAATTATGCCAAGCATAAAAAAAGATGATTGTGCCTTTAAACAATACATAGACTACCGCATATTACACATGGCAGAAAAACATCAAACAAAACTGATTGAAGATGTCTTTGGTACGTAACTGGTCTAACCTACACTCCAAAATGAAACACATTTGAGTGTGGACTGTATTATTATGTATACTGAATGGCCTGGTTACCTTATGCTACGCTGCAAACGTTCTATCCATGAGTCTGGGAGAGAACGTGTAGCCAGCCAAGGCCATGCTGTTGGTTCATTGATTGTGCAGGGTGGCTTACAGTTATAGTGAATTTGGATATGACTTTGAATAGCCTAGTAATATGGAATGTTTTATATTTTCATAATTAATAGGCTGACACGTTACCTTTAGCTACAGAATATCTCACTACCATGCGTTTCCATCTCCTCCACTCTCTCCTTTATTCCTTTCTTAACCGCACAGGGGGGCTGGCAACAGTTAAGTGAAATATGTTTTTTTCGTTGGGAAAATGAAGCAATGGGTAACTGAAGGAACAGGGTCGGAGAGCCCATGGCGTACAGAGTTCGGGAGGAATATCACCAGCCGGGCAGCCAGAGCATGCTCCTCAAACAGTGGTTGGCGTGTGGAGTGAAATAACTTCTTCTATTTATTTCTCAGCTTCTCATATAAAACGGAAGTAGCCTATCCAGCATCATAAAATAACAGACCGGCAGGAAAGGGCGTGGCCTCTATTCGCTATTCTAGTGCATACAAATGACCTCATTTTTTGCATACTTTTTTTCCCCTTCCCCTGCCCATTTGATAATGAGACATTCTAAATCAAAACTAATTTCACCTATTAATAAAGACTAGATTCAATTGAGAATAGTCTGATGGGTGAAAATATGATCACTTGATGAGAGAACAGCTTTGCAGCCTGAGGCGAGGAAAGGAGCGCTGTCTTTTTTCTCCGACTTTCTCAACTCCTCAATAGCCTATAGTCACATCATAACAGTCCATACATGTTTTGATTTCTAAGACATTCTAAGGTTTGTATCATTCACAACTAAAGTTGCCAAGTAACTATAGGACCTGTCCCAAATTACTAATTTTACACTCAACATAGCCACTTCATATGCACACTTGCTCCGGAATGGGAAAAATATCCTTTCGATTTTATTCAGCAAAGTTAAATTATATTCTTCTTACTATTAAATCTTATAATATAAAATAATGGCAAGTGACTTATAAGCACATCTTGTCTGCTAAATGAACAAGCCTACAGCCTAGGGCATGGAGCATAGCCAGATAACATACAGTAGGCCAACTCATATTCTGTTGTCTAAAATACATTTTATTCAAATCATAATGTTCTTTAGACCTGATTCAAATAAATATTTTTTTTTGTGACGTGTATATTCAATTAATTTATTCTACTTTTTAAATGTAGATGTTCCAAAATGCAGCTTGTACGCATGGTGGCCTGGAGATGCTAAACTTCTTTATGTTAATTACCTTGAGACCGGGAACTTTTGCATGACAATAACCAGCTGACAAAATGTTATGACCGCCGCAGCCCTACCCCTTCCTAAGCCTTAATTAACACTTGATAGTAGGAGACTACCCCCTTATGAGAAACAAACACCTACCCCACTGTGTTACCCCTCAGCTGTATTTACTTTCACATCCTCATTGTTAACTCAAATGGAGACCAATAACCTTTTTCATGTTTCTGAACCAAACCGAGCCCAGCAAGCCAAGCTGTACTGGTATGTCACGCCTCCACCATAGAAGCTGGAACCGTGCTGAAAAAGGACTGTGTGAAATGAATTCTGGGACCCAGCCCAGTTGGCCCTATAGAGTGGATGAGGTAGAAGAGCATGTGCAGTAATGTATCTCTGACTGAGCCTGAGTGGTAAGGAAGACTAGCAGAGAAACACCAGATAGGCTGTGATGTACTATTCTCATGTTGTTGCAGTCATGTGTGAAGTTGTTTTACACACATACTTCAGTTTTTTTCCTCAGGTGTAAAAATACACACACACACACACACACACACACACACACACACGGGTGTGTAGTCACACATGTTTGCAGTGTGTTTATTATGTCACGGTGCTGTAGTCATGCTGTGAGGGTGTGTTTCTGGGAAAGAGTGTGAACATTGCACCTGTTGGCTCCTGATTGTCGGAGATTTTTTTAGTTGAAGATGCAGATCTCCTGCGTATCTCTGGCACACGCTCGCGCACGCACGCACGCACACACACACAAACCAGAGACCAGACACCCATAATCAAAAACTCTAAACTGTCTGAGATGGCAGATCATGCTAATTGCATATGCTAATTTAGTTTAGAGAATTCCAGCTAGTGTAGTGGTTTTTCTCTGTCTTTCGAGGTTTTTGTCTCCCAAAATGTACATTGGAAAAGATTACCATTTAAAATGCCTGCAATCTGTTTTATTAAATCATTTCTGACCCTAATAATATTTATCAGATTAGTTTGAGGCCCTATAAAAATGTATTTTTATTTTTTTTAACATTTAGCGAAATTGTTCCTCTGTGACTTTGCATGACAAGTGGAAGGTGGGGTTTTGAAGACATTAGGAGTACAAATATTTCTACAAACACACACACATACACGGGATGCCATCAGCGGAGAACATTTGGTTATTTTCCCCGTTCCGCACCAAATGTACGTCTCTGAGCGTTGTGGGACACAGACGTGAAGAACAGACACTTTCCCGTTGTGGAATGTGTCATCAGTTAACAGAGGGGTCATACTGTAACTCCAAATCATAGTTTGACCTTTAACTCTGTGTCTGATAACCCTTTGCGGAGCTCTGGTATTGACACTGGGGTTATTGGTTCAGCTAATTTCTATTTACATAGAGATATGAATATCCCAGTCATCTGCCTTCATGACATTTCAGTCTCTCCTTTTTCTCTGTCCTTCTCTCTCTCAATCGTTCTTTTCTTTCAGGGGAACGGAATTATACAGAGTTGCGCTTGTGATGAAGTATTCATGGTTAAAGTATCGTTGCATGGGCAGCTCTTGGGAGGAGGAGAGAGGAAGAGAAGAGCAAACATTAATATGAGCCTAATAACTTCTCAATTTTTTCTACCGCCTCACTTTTTCACTCCCTTTCTCCTACGCTCCTCTCTCTCCTCCTGGTTTTCTTCTCATCCTCTCTTGTCTCAATCTAACACCATGTCTCTGTCTTGCAGGCAGCTGTGTGTGCGTGCATGTGTGTGTCTGTGCGTGTGCTCCCGTCTGAGTCAGTATGTTCCAGTGTGAAATGTCAGTCTCATTCTGCTGTTATTACTTGAGGGACAGACGTCAGGCCTTTGCTCTGCAATCTCAGTGTTCCCTTACCTACCCGCCGTACTGAACAGTTCCTTCACTGAGGACACTCGCTTCACGGGGACTGACCCTTTATGTTATTAATGCATAGAAAATACCTTATCTGCTTCTTTATAATTGCAGTACAATTAGGTATTTATAAATGTTTTGGGGCCGTATAACTTTCTTTACACAAGGCAGAGCAGGTCATGTCATAGTGTGGCAAATTACTTTGTGAAAAGAACATTTGATTGATTGGCTGATCAATTGATTGATTGTGATGCATTGTCCTGTGTGACTGTGAGTCTGTGTAATGATCCCCTTCACACTTCTAGTGCTGTTGACCACTACATTTCTTCAAAGACCTTTGCAAAAATACAACACTGACTCAAACATCAGCTGTGAAAATAATTGTTGTACTCTGCATGTATGCATGCCAGTATGTGTTTGAGTCCATACTAAAACAGACTCAGTTAACCACAAGTCCTAAAAATAAGCTATTTTCAATTGTGGAAATGCAACCCTGCTTTCTCCTTTAGGTGGTCGCCCCAAAGTCTCCTTCACACCTGATACTTATGGTGTTGATTCTGGTGTTTTGGAATGGGTCGCAAGTAATAAACTGGTCCTGAACATCTCTAAAACTAAGAGTTCTTCACCTCAGCTGAATCTGGTAATGAACCGTGTGGCTGTTGGACAAGTTGAGGAGACTAAATGACCTTAGATTGTAAACTGTCATGGTCAAAACATATAGATTAACTGGTTGTAAAATGGGGAGACGTCTGTCTGTGATAAAGAGATGCTCTGCTTCCTTTTTGACACCACACTCCACAAAGCAAGTCCTGCAGGACCTAGTTCTATCTTATCGTGATTATTGCCCAGTCATATGGTATATGCTGCCCAGAACAGAGCAGCACGTCTTGCTCTTCACTGTAATCAGAGGGCTAATATCAATTCTATGCATGCCAGTCTCTCTTGGCTAAGAGTTGAGGAAAGCCTGACTGCATCACTGCTTGTTTTGAGAAGAAACAATGTGTTAGAAATTCCAAATTGTTTGCATAGACAACTTACACAGAGCACTGACACACACACTTACCCCACCAGACAAGCCACCAGGGGTCTTTTCACCGTCCCCAGGTCCAGAACAAATACAAGGAAACATACAGTATTATACAGAGCCATGTAACTCCCTTCCCCCACATACAGTGCATTAGGAAAGTATTCCGACACCTTGACTTTTTCCACATTTTGTTACTTTACAGCCTAATTCTAAAACGTATTGAATTGTTTTTTCTCTCTCATCAATCTACACACAATACCCCATAATGACAAAGCAGAAACAGGTTTTTAGATTTTTTTCAACTGTATAATTTTTTTTTACAGAAATATCATAGTATTTAGACACTTTACTCAGTAATCTGTTGAAGCACCTTTGGCGATTACAACCTTGAGTCTTCTTGGGTATGACGCTACAAGCTTGGGACACCTGTATTTGGGGAGTTTCTCCTATTATTTTCTGCAGATCCTCTCAACTTCTGCCAGGTTGGAAGGGGGAGCATTACTGTGCAGCTATTTTCAGATCTCTCTAGAGATGTTCGATCGGGTTTAAGTCCGGGCTCTGGCTGGGCCACTCAAGGACATTCAGAGACTTGTCCCGAAGCCACTCCTGCGTTATCTTCGCTGTGTGCTTAGGGTCGTTGTCCTGTTGGAAGGTGTACCTTTGCCCCAGTCTGAGGTCCTGAGCGCTCTGGAGCAGGTTTTCATCAAGGATCTCTCTGTACTTTACTCTCTTCATCTTTCCTTCGATCCTGACTAGTCTCCCAGTCCCTGCCACTGAAAACATCCCTACAGCATGATGCTGCCACCACCATGCTTCACCGTAGGGATGGTGCCAGGGATGGTGCCATCCTTCAGATGTGACACTTGGCATTCAGGCCAAAGAGGTGAATATTGGTTTTATCAGACCAGAGAATCTTGTTTCTCATGGTCTGAGAGTCTTTAGGTGCCTTTTGGCAAACTCTAGGCAGGCTGTTGTGTGCCTTTTACTGAGGAGTGGCTTCCGTCTGGCCACTCTAACATAAATGCCTGGTTGGTGGAGTGCTGGAGAGGTGGTTTTCCTTCTGGAAGGTTCTCCAATCTCCACAGAGGATGGGTTCTTGGTCACCTCCCTTTCCAAGGCCCTTCTCCCCAGATTGCTCAGTTTGGCCGTGCTGCCAGCTCTAGGAAGAGTCTTGGTTGTTCCAAACTTCTTCCATTTAAGAATAATGAGGGCATCCTGAGTGGCACAGCGGTCTAAGGCACTGCACCACAGTGCTAGAGGCATTACTAGAGACCTGGGTTCATTCCCAGGCTGTGCCACAACCGGCTGTGCCCGGGAGTCCCATAGGATGGTGCACAATGGCCCAGCGTCGTCCGGGATGGGGGAGGGTTTGGCCGGGGGCGCTTTACTTGGCTCATCGCGCTCTAGCGGCTCCATGTGGAGTGCCGGGTGCCTGGAGGCTGACCCCTTCACCAGTTGAACGGTGTTTCATCCGACACATTGGCTGAGCTAGCAGGTGTTAAGTAGTGCAGTTAGGGGAGTTGCAGCGATGAGACAAGATCGAAATTGTGAGAAAAAGGGGGGTAAAATACAACAACAAAAAATAAGTATAATGGAGGCCACTGTTTAATTGAGTACCCTTCCCCAGACAATTCATTCAACCTCATGGTTTGGTTTTCCTCTGACATGCACGGTCAACTGTGGGACCTTATATAGACAGGTAGGTTTTTTTACCACATTTACCACAGGTAGACTCCAATCATGTTGTAGAAACTACTCAAGGATGATCAATGGAAACAGGATGCACCTGAGCTCAATTTCGAGTCTTACAGCAAAAGGTCTCAATGCTTATGTATATAAGGTATTTCTGTTTTGTATTTTTAATACTTTTGCAAAAATGTCTAAAAACCTGTTTTTGTTTTGTCATTATAGGGTATTGTGTGTAGATTGATGAGGACACACAAACACTAAACGTATACGAATGGTAGTCTTGTCTTTAATGTCTTTAAGTAAGACTAGCTGTCGCCATTGGCGGCGGCTAATGGGGATCCTAATAAAATCTAAATCAAAATGACAACAGTACAACAATTAACAGCCTTTAATTACTATAGTTAGAGTACATGCAATGAGGATCAATGCAGTTGAACTTATGTATGAAAGCAGATCTCATCTACAAGGTCGGAACAGGTGTGTTTGTCTGTGTATTTGACCAATGTATACATAGCAGAAGCCTCCCACCTCTAAAAAGCCATTTCCTTCATTAGTCTGCTGTGGTATGTGTATCTATTTGTTGGCTCAAAAGAGACCAATGTTTTTCTCTTCTATTATGTATTATCCCAGTCTTCTCTAAGTTCTACTCTCTTCCTGTCTGGTCCCTCACTGCAACAGCTGTGGCTGTTAGTGAATATGTTAGGATGCTTATGAGGCTGTGGTGCATGTATGTTGGCTGTGCAGACCCTGGCAGGGCATGTGTAGGAGTAAATTCCTCCCAAAGCCATGCTCCCCTGCAAGGCATCAGACACACTGTACCATGTGCTTCTCAACACACATCTAGATTCAGGTGAGGAGGTCGCTTTCATATCCCTGACGCTCCTATCGTTCGCGCTGCGAGGGGCGTTGAGGCGGGGAGGGGTCGCAAAAGAACCCTGTGCTCAGTGAAAGAGAAACGACTCTTCATTTTGCCTTGTTGTGCAACAATGCATATTTCCCCCGTATCTTCCTTCTCCCCTGCGAGGGACACGCGCTGCCCTGTAGCGGCCCCGCAATGATTGATAAACACAGAGCCAGGGAGAGAGGGAACGGCGAACAAGAGAGGCAAAGAGAGAGAGAATCATGCATAAAAGATGAGTGCAGTTTATTGTGTTTTCCTGGGGGCCAAGAGAGCGAGAGTTATGGATTTATGTGGCGTGTGATTGGATGAGAGCGGGAACCCCTGGGACTGACAGCGGTGGGTGTTGGCGAGGGGCGGAGTGGGGGGCAACAGGGGTACAGTGTTGTCCAACAACCACTCATGTCAGACAGGGTTTCATTGTGATCGGCGACAATGCCACTAGTTGTGAAACGGTGCTAGGGCCTGAAGGTTTGGGCTGTGGTACTTCCAGCTTATAGAGCACAGCTACAGTGCCTCCACCTTACTCTGACATCTCTCCTTGTTATTCAACCTCTCTGGTTGTCTCAGCCTAAAGGATAAAGCAGAGAGGATACTCCAGACCTTTGAATGATAATCAAATCTGATTTATTTCTCTCATAAAATGCCCTTGATAAATCAGCTACTGCATTTTATCCTCACCCAACTTTGAGTTTGTGACTAAAGAAATAAGGGTCTTTAAACGGTCATTATATTTCCAATAGGTAAATGTGGTTATAGCAAGGCTCCCTCTGCCTAAAGCGTTAAGGGCTTTATTATAGTTTTGAGTCTTGATTATGGACAGGTTATATGCTTCTATACTGCAGGGAGAATATAGCTTATACCTTATGGATTGACTTTGATTCCTCTGTTTCTTCTCTTCTCCTTTTCTACTAATTGGCCCATCCTTCTTTGACAGGATTGACTGCCTGATATTACCGAGCTCTATTTATCCCCCAGACGGAAAAACAAATTAAAGGGGTTGTGGGAGAGAGTTTTTTTCCCTTCTCTTCTCCGCTGATATAATTCTCATAAACCTTTTTCCTCATCGCTTGTAAATTCTGAGGAGGAATCATTACTTTCTCATAAACGTGATGATATTACCCCTCGTCGGCACGGTAATGCTGTAAACCGGTTTATGAGCCAGGCTATCTGTTATGAAGGGTCATGTGACTGTGTCGTCATTGGGCGATAGGCGGCGAGGTAATGTGTCATTGAACAGAGGCGTATTGATCTCTTATTTGACTTAAGGGAAGTGCTCTGCCACTGTCTCTTAGCCATGGGAGACTTCAGCCATTTCCACCTGTCTCCCACACATCAAATCTCCCTATGGAAAGACGGTGGTTGCTTTAAAACCATTGGTTTTACTCGCTGTCCATGTGTCTGTGTTATGTCTGGGCTGACATATAAACAGAGATGCATCACTTGTCTGTGAATGACTATTGACCCCAGCCTTATATTGACCCGGCCTTCTCTTACAATGGGTTTTTGGTCTGCTTGAGTTATTAGAGTATGTAGTGGGGTTGTATTTAAAGTGATTACGGAGCGGTTATGGAGACGGCCTCCTTGCTAGCCCGAATGTTGCGTGGCTTAATCCATACTGGAGATTTGTGGATGTCACTGCGAAGGACAGCCGTGTTTATTCAGTAGGGGAATTTTAGATGCGTTCATTCAAATGACATTGTCCAACGTGATCTTTAGAAGGCACAACATTTGGATTCACATTCACTCATACACCAGTCAGGTCACACCAGATCCACTGCAGTATTAGACGTTTGTCCAGGTTCCCAGGACGTCGGGAGATGCCTTCAATACTGTCCACTAGGGGCAATGTGAGCACCTATTACCATCTAGTAGGTCTGTGGCTTGTTAGGGAGTTGTGGATGGGAATAAAGGAAGGGCTTAAACTGTGAGCTACGGCTGACAGGATCTCGGTTTCAATCCCAGTGCTGGACACTTGTTTTTATTTTTTCAGTTTGAACCCTATCCCAAACGTTAACCATTGCAATTAATGCCTGAACAGAACTGTTGAGTTTTTATCTCCCCCCCCCCTCATTTGGTCAAGTGGAGCGTAAGGTATCTGCACGGTCTTTCCATCTTTCCGTCTTCCTGTCCTGGGCTATTTTATACCTTCCAGATGAGGTCTAGTCTGGTCTGGAGCTTAGCTTCAACAGCTTCAAAAGATGCTGACTATACCAGTCTGTGACTATACCAGTCTGGCTGTGTGTCCATCTGTCTGTCTGTCCCAAAGTTGGTATTCCTCCCTGGTTGTTGGCGAACATTTGGACCGGTTGTCGCGCAGATGCTCCGGGGTGCTATGTCCCTTTGTCTGCTTACCCCTGGAGACACAGAGCGGCCCTGGCAACTGCCTCCGTGCCACTTTGGAGGGGAGGACAGAGAGGAGGAAGACAGGGAGTGGAAGAAGAAAGGGATGTGGAGAAGGAGAGATGGGAGGCATTGGTGCTTTTCAGCAGGTGTGTAATGAAATTATTTTCCAAAAGGTTAGAGAAACACAGATGGTGAATCTCCCATGCTAACAGAGAGACCAAAGAGAGTAGAAATGAGTGAAGTAGTTTCTACATTTCTGCCTGTGGAGAGATGCGTACATGAGAAAAGTATAACTGAGATTGATATTAAAGCGATAGAGACAGAAAATAGAGAAGTATGGTGGACTAAGTCTCTCCATACCATCTCTCTCGACTCTGTGTGTGCGTGTGTGTGTGCATGTGCGCACTGTGTGTGTGTGTGTGTTTGTGTTTACTGTGTGTGTGCATCTCCCCCCCTCTCTGCAGGGACTCTGTGTATGATCACTTTAACTTCTTCAGTGAGTTATTCTGGTGTCCACTCCACTCAGTAGCTCATCTCTGCTCTGCCTGTCTGCCTGCCTGTCTCCCTGCCTGCCTGCCTGCCTCCCTGCCTCCTTCCCTGCATCCCTCCCTGCCTGCTTCTCTCCCTGCCTCCCTGCCTAGCCCTGTGCATCCTTCATACATATATACATGTGATCCATATGCATGTTCCACACATCATTATTCATTTGGGCCCCTTGTTCAGTGGTTGGTATTCATGGGGTGCTGTAGCACAGATACAGATGGGAAACAGAAACAGGACTGTATTATTCACTCAGTCTACTCTGTCCTGGGCTTCTGGAGAGCTTTGTGTTATTGCCCTAAAGGCGATGTCTCAAGGAGTTGAAAAAAGGTGTTTTATTAGGGCAATGACAATCCGTTTTGAAAATAGAGCTACTATAAAATGTGTATTCCAACACATTTGAATGAATATGAGTGGTCAGATAATGTGTTTGTTTCTTTGTTGCGTAATTAGTGATAGGCCTGCACGTGACAGCCCTGCTGTGTACTGTATAGACCTACACTATGTGAGTTTGTCTGCGTGTCCTCTACTGCGTATGCATGGATCCATGTTTTTGTAAGTGAATCTCAATCTTCTGAGTACATTCTCCTGATATGAACACACAGAATTGTGTTATTTGCCTGCATGCATGCGCGCGTACCGTATGGGCCTCCTCACCAGTTTTAGCATGTGTACGTGGCATGACGGCACTTCAGGCTAAGGTGGTGGCATTAGAAGAGCTTCTTCTGATTGGCTGTGGATGCGCTGCGTTACACGTGTGCGTTACACGTGTGCAGTAGCTCCATAGCACTTGGGCCTGTCGTTTCCCTGAGGAGGTCGTGTTAAGTTCCTCTCCCCGTAACGGAGTGTGCCCGTCTTTTCATTACCGTCTCTTTTAAACGGCACAGCGGCGTAGCGACACGTGACAGTGATCAATTTGAATGTCATTATCGGAGGTGCGTTCAGGGGCATCCTTCATTCTCTCTACTCCCTAACGCCGTGCCTGTGGTAATTGAATCAAGGGAATGGGGCGGCGTTCTAGAGACTCCTGGTCAAGAAAACAAAAAGTCTATTAACATCTCCCAATGAGATTGTATTTACATGGGAGGCTGAGGGAACCTATGCCATTTACAAAGTAATTTACTGCCATGATGATGAGAGGATAAATAAATGGGAATATGTTGTTGGTTTTCTCAAAGGAAATAGTCGATAAGGTGGAAGAAATGTGGTACATCCTCAGGCGACCTGTGAATGACAAGGCGTGTTGTTTAATTTAGTTATATGATGTATTATTAATTAAGTACAAGAAAGTACAAGAAATATTCAAAATACAAATTTCATTTTTGCTGCCCTTTTAACATAAACAGTCTGATGACTACAGTATCTATTACTATTTAGAGCATGTGTTTGTGCATGCAATACTTGTCGAGCCCATAGCTCTCCTAGGCCATCTATATCATAGTATTAAGGTGTTCTGGCAGGTCTGGACCAGGTCTCTCTTCAGAAAGAGATGTTATCTCAATGAGACTTGCCTGGCTCAGAACAGGGCAGCACGGCTGGCCCTTGAATGTACACAGAGAGCTAACACTAACATTAATAATATGCATGTCAATCTCTCCTGGCTCAAAGTGGAGGAGAGATTGACTTCATCACTACTTGTACTTATGAGAGGTGTTGACATGTTGAATGCACCAAGCTGTCTGTTTGAACTACTGGCGCACAGCTCGGACACCCATGCATACCCCACAAGACATGCCACAAGAGGTCTCTTCACAGTCCCCAAGTCCACAACAGACTATGGGAGGTGCACAGTACTACATGGAACTCTATTCCACATCAGATAACTGATGGAAGCAGTAAAACTAGATTAAAGACAGATAGAAATACACCTTATGGAACAACGGGGACTGTGAAGCAACACAGACATAGGCAAAGACACATGCATACACATACACGTTAACATACGCACTATACACACACGTACACATGGATTTTGTATTGTAGATATGTGGTAGTGGTGAAGTTGGGGCCCGAGGGCACACAGTGTGTTGTGAAATCGGTGAATGTATTGTAATGTATATAAAATTGTATAACTGCCTTAATTTAGCTGGACCCCAGGAAGAGTAGCTGCTGCCTTAGCAGGACGTAATGGGGATCCATAATAAACTCCAGGAAGAATAGCTACTGCCTTGGCAGGAACTAATGGGGATCCATAATAAATATAAATACAAATACAAATAAATGAAGGGAAATAATGTTAAATAAAGATGTATTCGGTAATTATTAGGCCGACTCATAAATCTCAACCCCTCTGTGCAATTTGTTTTGATTAAGTGGGGTCTCCATCGACGAGTGTCTATCTCTTGTACATGTCTTTTTTCATTAGCTTTATAGTTAATTTACCTCTCCCTCCAACACTGGTACCTCTACATCCTTCCCAAGACATACAACTAAACATATAAAATGATTGGTTCCTTCTCTCTCTACCATCCCCCCATCCCCTCATTCTCTTTCAGGAATGTGAGAAAAGGAAAGAAATATAGTCAACCAATACCCCCCCCCCACCCCCCCCTTTAAACCCTGTCTGAAATATATGTTCTGTAACAAGCGCTTTACCTCAACCCGATTCTAATTTCGACTGTCGCTCCCGCTCTGCACTGTAGGTATCAGGGAACACACACACATTAGGATTCAGTGTGGATGGTGTGGTGTGACCTGGCCTCTCTGGCTCTCCTCTCCAGTGTAGCGTAGAAACCGCTATCTCACACCTCAGCAACGCATTACTGGAGAGGCCTGGAGTCACTCTGAGAGAAGACAGGAGAGAGATGGAGAGAGAGATGGAGTGTGTGAGAAACGGAGAGAGCTTGTTGGAGGGTAAAGAGAGGTATATTGCGGGCATGATGGAGCGAGGGGACTGAATGAGAAAGAGCCAGAGAGAGGGACTGATAAGAGGGCTAAAAGGATAGTAGGAGTGTAGGTATAGGGAGAGAGGTAGGGAGAGAAGTATGGAGAGCGCTAGCTAGCGGTGCAGCATTAGCAGGGAAAGCCTCTCCTCTGGCAGAGGATAAGAGATGGCTCTGGCCACTGATGTGGAAGGGTTCTGATTGGCTGAGCCTGATCCCCCATGCCACATGCATGGCGAGCACTGAGCTGAACCACAGTCCTGTGCTTATAGAGGAGTGTGGAGGAGAGTCTGGAGTTTGGACCTTAGTATACAGCGCTGTGCTTCTGGAGGAGAGAGTCTAGAGTTTAGACCTTAGTATACAGCACTGTGCTTCTGGAGGAGAGTCTGGAGTTTGGACCTTAGTATACAGCACTGTGCTTCTGGAGGAGAGTCTAGAGTTTAGACCTTAGTATACAGCACTGTGCTTCTGGAGGAGAGTCTAGAGTTTAGACCTTAGTATACAGCACTGTGCTTCTGGAGGAGAGAGTCTGGAGTTTAGACCTTAGTATACAGCACTGTGCTTCTGGAGGAGAGTCTGGAGTTTAGACCTTAGTATACAGCACTGTGCTTCTGGAGGAGAGAGTCTAGAGTTTAGACCTTAGTATACAGCACTGTGCTTCTGGAGGAGAGTCTGGAGTTTAGACCTTAGTATACAGCACTGTGCTTCTGGAGGAGAGTCTAGAGTGTAGACCTTAATATACAGCACTGTGCTTCTGGAGGAGAGTCTGGAGTTTAGACCTTAGTATACGGCACTGTGCTTCTGGAGGAGAGTCTGGAGTTTAGACCTTAGTATACGGCACTGTGCTTCTGGAGGAGAGTCTGGAGATTAGACCTTAGTATACAGCACTGTGCTTCTGGAGGAGAGTCTGGAGTTTAGACCTTAGTATACAGCACTGTGCTTCTGGAGGAGAGTCTGGAGTTTAGACCTTAGTATACAGCACTGTGCTTCTGGAGGAGAGTCTGGAGTTTAGACCTTAGTATACGGCACTGTGCTTCTGGAGGAGAGTCTGGAGTTTAGACCTTAGTATACAGCACTGTGCTTCTGGAGGAGAGTCTAGAGTTTAGACCTTAGTATACAGCACTGTGCTTCTGGAGGAGAGTCTGGAGTTTAGCCCTTAGTATACAGCACTGTGCTTCTGGAGGAGAGTCTGGAGTTTAGACCTTAGTATACGGCACTGTGCTTCTGTAGGAGAGTCTGGAGTTTAGACCTTAGTATACAGCACTGTGCTTCTGGAGGAGAGTCTGGAGTTTAGACCTTAGTATACAGCACTGTGCTTCTGGAGGAGAGAGTCTAGAGTTTAGACCTTAATATACAGCACTGTGCTTCTGGAGGAGAGTCTGGAGTTTAGACCTTAATATACAGCACTGTGCTTCTGGAGGAGAGTCTAGAGTTTAGACCTTAGTATACAGCACTGTGCTTCTGGAGGAGAGTCTGGAGTTTAGACCTTAGTATACGGCACTGTGCTTCTGGAGTAGAGAGTCTCGAGTTTAGACCTTAGTATACAGTACTGTGCTTCTGGAGGAGAGTCTAGAGTTTAGACCTTAGTATACAGCACTGTGCTTCTGGAGGAGAGTCTAGAGTTTAGACCTTAGTATACAGCATTGTGCTTCTGGAGGAGTCTAGAGTTTAGACCTTAGTATACAGCACTGTGCTTCTGGAGGAGAGAGTCTAGAGTTTAGACCTTAGTATACAGCACTGTGCTTCTGGAGGAGAGTCTAGAGTTTAGACCTTAGTATACAGCACTGTGCTTCTGGAGGAGAGTTTGGAGTTTAGACCTTAGTATACGGCACTATGCTTCTGGAGGAGAAAGTCTGGAGTTTAGACCTTAGTATACGGCACTGTGCTTCTGTAGGAGAGTCTGGAGTTTAGACCTTAGTATACAGCACTGTGCTTCTGGAGGAGAGTCTGGAGTTTAGACCTTAGTATACAGCACTGTGCTTCTGGAGGAGAGAGTCTGGAGTTTAGACCTTAGTATACAGCACTGTGCTTCTGGAGGAGAGTCTGGAGTTTAGACCTTAGTATACAGCACTGTGCTTCTGGAGGAGAGAGTCTGCTGCTGGTGTTGCAGTGCTGCCCTGAGGACTAATCTGTAGCGCAGTGGTGCTGTCACTTCTCTATAAGCACAGCTCAGTTTAGACCTCAGTGCAACACCAGGCTAAGACCACTGTGAGAGACTACAGTTTAGACCTCAGAGCAACACCAGGCTAAGACCACTGTGAGAGACTACAGTTTAGACCTCAGTGCAACACCAGACTAAGACCACAGTGAGAGACTACAGTTTAGACCTCAGTGCAGAGCTGTGATGTGTGATGTGGGCCGGCCTGTCAGGTTAGTGATATGGACCGATAAGTCTCTCCCCAGTCTGATCCAATCTAGTATCAATACTATCACCCCCTTTATAGATAACCACGGCTTGCACATGCAGCTCCCCAACTGAACTACTGTAAGGTTAAACCCACGCCTGATCCACATAGGCCCAGCTAGCTTATCGCCCAAGGAGTCAAAGATGTGTTTCTTACTGAGTTGACTGAGAGGTGAGGCAGGGAGTATCATTCGGCCCTTTTGAAGATCTGGGCCCCGTTCTGTAGTTGAGTCTTATCGTAGATAGATCCTTCTTCTCACATGTGATGTTAACACGTGAATGTTGGAAGAGGACACTAGGTCGATTCAGCAACTTGCAAATGCTGCAGGGAGAAATAACTTTCTGAGAAATATCGCCTTTACCGTGTGCGTGCGTGCTTCCGTGCGTGCGTGTTGTTAGTTGTGATGTGGGTGGTTATAGCTTTCTCTGCCCTTTTGGCTGAGCTCCAAAAACATTTTTCTTCCACTCCGGCTTTCCAGAGCCGTCGCCCTGAGATTACGGAGAAAAAGGAGGTTATTGGGAACAATGTTCTGGGGATAAGGTCGGATAAACTAAGAAATGGGAATTCCAAGGGTGAGGGAATGAGTGTGTTTATAGATTTTCCCTGGAGCCCTGAATTCATAAAGTACACCACATATATATATATATATATTGTTATTAGATATAAGCATTCACTTGTTTTTATTTTAATATTTAAAAAAATGCAAATACATGTTTTATTGTCACATACAGAAAGGAGTCACCCCTTGACTTTTTTCACATTCTGTTGTGTTACAGCCTGATTTTAAAAGTATTACATTGAGATTTTGTGTCACTGATCTACACACAATACCCCATAATGTCAAAGTGGAATTTTGTTTGTGGAACATTCACAAAAACTTAACAGCTGAAATAGCTTGACTCAACAAGTATTCAACCCCTTTGTTATGGCAAGCCTAAATAAGTTCAGGAGTGAAAATGTGTTTAATAAATCGCAAAATAAGTTGCATGGACTCATTCCATGTTAAAAACCATTGTGGTTACCCCCTCCTCTAGTCATTTTTGAATGACTACCCCATCTCTGTACCCCACACATGCAATTATCTGTAAGGACCCTCAATCGAGGGGTGAATTTCAAGCACAGATTCAACCACCAGGGAGGTTTTAAATTGCCTCAAAAAGAAGGGTACCGGTTGGTAGATGGCTAAAAATAAAAAATAAACTGTGAATATAGTAATTTGAGCTTGGTGAAGTTATTAACTACACTTTGGATGGTGTATCAATACACCCAGTCACTACAAAAATGCAGGTGTCCTACCTAACTCAGCTGTTGGAGAGGAAGGGAATTGCTCAGGGATTTCACCATGAGGCCAATGGTGACTTTAAAATAGTTACAGAGTTTAATGGTTGTGATATGAGAAAACAACATCATTGTAGTTACTCCACAAGACCAACCTAAATGACAGAGGGAAAAGAAGGAAGCCTGTAGAGAATACAAATATTCCAAAACATACTGTTTGTAACAAGGCACTAAAGTAATACTGCAAAAAAAGTGGCTAAGCTATTCTGCCCTCCCAAGCAAAAAGGCAGTAACTGCTCATTTGGTAGAAAAGAAGTTAATGTAATTTTTCTTACAGTAAATGCATGCTTAATCATGTGGACAAGTATTATTAGCAGTAACTGCAAAAAGTTACTGTGAAACCAAGGTAAATGGCAGTAGCTGAACTTACTGCCTAACAATGCTACCTGCTCCCATAATCGGAGATCTGCAATTGATACTAACTTAAATCTATTAGCCATATAATGAATTATATTCTGACATTTCATCTGATGGTTTATTTGAATCAGTACACCATACACACGATATCTAGCCAGTGACAGCCACCTAGCTAAAACTGCCAAAACGTCAAAACCTACCTAGCTAGCATTAGCATGAAGCAATGGATTTGTGATACATGGTCCCATAAGAGGCGATCAGCAGTTTATACTAGCTTCAATCTATTATACCTATAATGAATATAATCCCTATAGTTGTATTGTGACATTCCATGGGTTATTTGAATGCGTAACGTTACACCACATACACGATCTCTAGCCAGCTGACGGTCAGTTGGACTTGCACCCCATACTGAATTGTCAAAAGCCACGCACACTCGTTTTCCAGATGAGCGCACACACAGCACTGCTTGCTCATTAATAATATTTCTACTCACATATTCAGGGTTTCTGGTTTTCTTTTATATTCCAGTATTGTGTGACTGTCCCGGTCAGGAAAGTTAAAAATCCCAAATTGTATCCATCACCTTTGTTGGTGGCATATGTAATTAGTACAACAAGCTTTGACATGCCAATTGTGTGCTTAATGTTTCTGCTTCAGTGCCATCATTACATGAATGCAGAACAAACAGTTTTGCATGAATTCCACCAATCCCTGTGGTCTAGATGATTAGTGTTTATGCGGATCAAAGTTGCAATGTGAGTGTGTATTAGGACAGTACAACAATGTCAATACTAGGTTTTATTCCTGTCAATGTCCATCCATGCAATTCTTTTGTATTTGTAAATAAAGATGAAAATGTAAGAGCCTTTTTGGGAGCAGGTATGAAATGAATAGATTAACTGAGTTAAGACAGTGAAAATGATTATGATAATGTTTGCACAGGATAAAATCAACATTGATTATATCCTATATTATAGAATAACTGATAAGGATTATGATCATGTTTGCACACCACGAAAGGTCAGTATTAATTATTATCATCCATGACAGAATAGAATCATTAGGATGCATGTCCCTGATTATTTGCTCTCTTTATTTCAGTTGAGTTTGAGGGCCACATTCCAACAAAGATTCCTGATCTACCCCCTTTAACTGAAGTCTTAGTGTCATCACTATTTGAAGAAATAGAGAACCGGTGGGTGGTCTCTGACTCCTTAGACATCAGTCTATCAGATGAGAAATCAATTGCCGATGATGATGATGATGATGATGAAAATGATCATCCACCTTCAGACTTGGATGTTTCAGCACAAGTGGCAGCTGAGCCCGTGGACACAACTCCAGAGAACCTATCAAACAAGAAATCCAAGATTCCACCAATGGGTAAGCCATGTGGTCCCAAATGCAAGAGGCAATGTACTGAAAATATATCAGAGGGTAGGCAAAAGGAAATATGGGAAAAGTATTGGGAGATTAAGGAGAAGAGGACATTTGGTCTTCCACATGGTGGCACAGCAATCTAAGAAAAATATCACTGTTGGCGCTGACATTCGATGCAGCAGGTTGTTTCTGTACCATCTTCCAAACCAGAGCGGTTCTGCACAACAGGTGCGCAAAGGGTTTTTTCTGACAACATTGGGCTACCACCCCAAAAATGACAGGCTGATTGTCACGATGATGGGCAAGTCAATTACCACCAAACTGATTCCACCAAAGAATCAGAGGGGAAAGAAAGCTTCAGCGAGCAAATTGAACATGAATCCCATCCTGCAACACATTGAGTCCTTCCATCCCCAAATCAGCCACTACAGACGAGAGCATGTCCCACATCGCCTCTACCTCCCTAGTGACGTCAATATTCGGTTCATGCATAATGACTACAAGGAGAAGAACGAAGATGCCAGCTGCGGTTACGAAACCTATCGCCAGGCCATAAAGGGAAGGAACATCAGCTTTGTGAAGCTTGGCGAGGAGGAGTGCGAGCTCTGTTTGGTGCAGGGTCATCATCTGAAGATGGAGCACAGGGAGAATGAGGCCATGGAAACCCAAGCCTGCCAAGACAACAGCCGTGCAGCACCTGACTTCACCATCACCAACCCCGCCTGCATGCAATGTAGGAAATATAAGGAACATAAGAAGTCTGCAGGGCAGAGCAGAAGCCATTACCAGGCTGATGCACAGAAAGATTGGCCTGAGGACTGGTCTGTGAGGAGCGTGATATGCAAAAAGTCATCATGCTCCCTCGCATGCCAGGTTTGAAAACAGCATTGTTCACAAGAAGAATCGTTGCCTATCACGAGACATTCGCCACTATTGGAAAGAAGTCTCAAAAGAAGAAGAAAACAATATCAGTGGTATTGCATGAAGGAACAGCTAGTCGGACGGCAGAGGAGATTACTTCATCTTACGTAACAGCACTGGAGAGGGAGAGAGATGTCAAGCATGCAGTGTATTGGGTGTATAACTGCACTTCTCAAAACAAAAACTGGTGCCTCCTAGCATCACTGGTAAGTGTTGTCAATGCTGATGCAACTTTTGATGAAGGACATCACCCTCAAGTTCTTTGAGCCAGGACACACCTTCATGAGTGCAGACTGTTTCCACCATGGCGTGGAACAGGAAATGAAAGCTCGACCTGAAGGTGTGGTGTACGACTTCGGGGACTTCCTCCATGTGGTCGCCACTTCCAATGCAGGCAAGGTGGAGGAGGTCAAAATGAAAAAGGAAAACATCCTGCCATGGAAAGCTGGCCGTTCCATCGTCAAGCTGAAGAAGGCAGCAGCACCAAAGCTGGCAGAGATGGCTGAGATCCAGTTGAGGAGTGGATCCAGATGCCTCTTCTACAAAGTCTCCCATGAAGAAAAGGACTTCACAGAGCTTGACTTTATCATGAAGAAAGTCACTCTAGAGACACCCACGACGCTACGTACACAGGATAGAGGGATAGAAGAGTCCAAGAAGATGGACATAATAACCAAGCTGTGTCCTCTGATGCCATCAAATCGAAGGCAGTTCTGGAATGCCTTGGCTGTGAACAGCATTGCTGAGGATGAGGAGTGATATGGAAGAGCACTGAAGAAGTTTTACTTAAAAATTAAATTTTACTTAAAAATTAAATGTAACTATTCTGCATTTTATCAATTGTAGCTAAATGTCATTTAGGTCCTCTTATGAATATGTAAATATGTTTCAAATGTATTCTTAACTGCCGTTTAAGAGTCAAAGGTCATATCAGAGGTCAGGGTCAACATGAATAAAAAATGTACCCATAGTAAGGCAACAGATCATTACATCTCCAATGATCTCCCTAGAATTCATTTGGCTGGACAATTAAAAAGCTTTGAAGTAATTTTTCTCAGTTCCACTCTATGAGCAGTTACTGCCTTTTTGCTTGGGAGGGCAGAATTAACATAAATAAATACAAAGGGTTATGTTTGGGGCAGTTTGAGTACCACTCTTCATATTGTCAAGCATGGTGGTGGCTGCATCATGTTATGGGTATGCTTGTTATCGGCAAGGATTAGGGAGTTTCGTAGGATAAAAAGAAACGGAATACAGCTATATGAACGGGCAAAATCTTTCTAACAGACATTGGGAGACCTTTCAGCAGGACAATAACCTAAAACACAAGGCCAAATATACACTGAAGATGCTTACCAAGATGACATTGAATGTTCTTGTGTGGCCTAGTTACAGTTTTGTAAATTGGCCGTCTAGCAATGATCAACAATCAACTTGACAGAGCATGAAGAATGTTAAAAAAAAGAATGGACAAATATTGTACAATCCAGGTATGTAAAGCTCTTAGAGACGTACTCAAAAATACTTGTAAAAGGTGCTAATAGAAAGTATTGAATCAGGGGTTTGAATACTTATGTAAATTAGATATTTCTGTATTTGCAAAAAAAATTGCAAAAAAAATCAAAAAACACGTTTTCAGTTTGTCATTATGGGATATTGTGTCTAGATGGGTGAACAATACACTACCAGTCAAACGTTTTAGAACACTTACTCATTCAAGGGTTTTTCTTTATTTTTACTATTTTATACATTGAAGAATAATAGTGAAGACATCAAAACTATGAAATAACACATATGGAATCATGTCGTAACCAAAAAAAGTGTTAAACTAATGTCACGTCCTGACCAGTAAAGGGGTTATTTGTTATTGTTGTTTGGTCAGGACGTGGCAGGGGTGTGTTTGTTTAGAGTGTTTCGGGGTTTGTTGGGCTATGTTCCTATTTAAGAGGGGTGTTTGTTTAGAGTGTTTCGGGGTTTGTTGGGCTATGTTCTATGTGTGTATATTTCTATGTTTATCTAGTATGTCTAGTTCTATGTTTAGTTAATGGGGTTGACCTTCAATTGGAAGCAGCTGCTCCTAGTTACTTCTAATTGAAGGTCCTATTTAAGAGGGGTGTTTTTCTGTGGGATTTTGTGGGTAGTTGTTCCTTGTTTAGTGTTTGTTGCACCTGACAGGACTGTTTCGTGGTGTTCTTTTTGTATACGTATTTAGTTGTTTTCCTTCTTCAAAATAAAAAGAAGATTAGTATACATATTCCCGCTGCATTTTGGTCAAATCCTTACGACACCCGTGACAACTAATCAAAATATATTTTATATTTGAGATTCTTCAAAGTAGCCACCCTTTGCCTTGATGACATCTTTGCACACTCTTGGCATTCTCTCAACCAGCCTCACCTGGAATGCTTTTCCAAAAGTCTTGAAGTTCCCACAAATGCTGGGCACTTGTTGGCTGCTTTTCCTTCACTCTGCGGCCTGACTCATCCCAAACCATCACAATTTGGTTGAGGTCGGGGGATTGTGGAGGCCAGGTCATCTGATGCAGCACTCCATCACTCTCCTTCTTGGTAAAATAGCTCTTACACAGCCTGGAGGTGTGTTGAGTCATTGTCCTGTTGAAAAACAAATGATAGTCCCACTAAGCCCAAACCAGATGGGATGGCGTATCGCTGCAGAATGCTGTGGTAGCCATGCTGGTTAAGTGTGCCTTGAATTCTAAATAAATCACAGAAAGTGTGTTATGAGAATTTTGTTCCCAATGTTCATAAACTGAACTTCAATTAAACTACTCAGTCTGCACCCCAGAGTTTGTAAGGTTCTGGTTAAATGACACAGACGGAGGCCCAGCCTACAATAGTCAACCAAGTTTATTCACGAGAGCTCTGAATATCATACAATGTACACAGCCTTTTATACCTAACATTTGGTCATATCATATGTCATACCCCTTACAGATGCCTCCTCCTCTTCTTTAACACTGTCAATGCTTATTTACAAGTCTTCTCCATCACATACATTGCTTATCATATCCTGCCCCATGTTACATAATCTACTGCAAGCCTAAAGGTTTCTCCCCTCCCTGGGTGGGGAGACCTTCTTCCTGTTATCAGTTTCACTGTGGTCACAAGTTGTCTTCTGTCTGGTAACAGTTCCCCTTTTCCCTTGAATGTCTTGCCTACATTGCTAAATCATTAAGCTTAAACTTTTCCAACACACACACACACACATTAGTACATTCATCTTATAATCACTCGGTTATACCTTTTCAGGGTGAAATCATTTAGTCAAACCTTTAATCATAAAATTTTCATTACACAGTGTCACCAGCAAAGCACCCCCACGCCATAAGACCTCCTCCTCCATGCTTTACGGTGGGAACCACACATGCGGGGATCATCCGTTCACCCACACCGCATCTCACAAAGATATGGCGGTTGGAACCAAAAATCTCAAATTCAGCCTCTTCTTCTTCTTATTGGTGTCCTTTTAGTAGTGGTTTCTTTGCAGCAAATCAACCATTAAGGCCTGATCCTCTGAACAGTTGATGTTGAGATGTGTCTGTTACTTGAACTCTGTGAAGCATTTATTTGGGCTGCAATTTCTGAGGCTAGTAACTCTAATGAACTTATCCTCTGCAGCAGAGCTAACTCTGCATCTTTCATTCCTGTGGCGGTCCTCATGAAAGCCAGTTTCATTATAGCGCTTGATGGTTTTTGTCACTGCACTTTCATAGATGTTGAAATTTTCCGTGTTGACTGACCTTCATGTCTTAAAGTAACAATGGACTGTCATTTCGCTTTGCCTATTTGAGCTGTTCTTGCCATAATATGGACTTGGTCTATAACCAAATAGGGCTATCTTCTGTATACCCCCTACCTTGTCACAACACAACTGATTGGCTCAAACGCATTAAGGAAAGAAATTCCACAAATTGCATTTTAAGAAGGCTTGCCTGTTAATTGAAATGCATTCCAGGTGACTACCTCATGAAACTGGTTGAGAGAATGCCAAGAGTGTGCAAAGCTGTCATCAAGGCAAAGGGTGGCTATTTGAACAATCTCAAATATAAAATGTATTTGGATTTGTTTAACACTTCTTTGGTTACTACATGATTCCATATGTGTTATTTCATAGTTTTGATGTCTTCATTATTATTCTACAGTGTATAAAATAGTAAAAATTAAGAAAAACCCTTGAATGAGTAGGTTTTCTAAAACTTTTGACCAGTAGTTATACATATAATTAATCCATTTTGGATTCAGGCTATAACACAACAAAATGTGGATTAAGTCAAGGGGTATGAATACTTTCGGAAGCCACAGTGAAATATGTTGTTTTACAGGGTCAGCCATTCCAGTACGGCACCCCTGGAGCATGTTAGGGTTAAGTGCCTGTCTCAAGGGCACATCAACAGATTTTCCACCTTGTCGGCTCAGGTATTCAAACCAGCGACCTTTCAGTTACTGGCCCAACACTCTAACTGTTAGGCTACCTCGCTTACCTGCCACCTCCCTCTATGTTTTAAAGGAGAGGGGCAATCCCACTCCTCACACATGTTTTTGTTTATTGGATAGGACCAAGGGAGAGAGGAGAGACAGAGAGGAGAGTGTGCTGAAATAGCAGTGGGCCGGATTCCAACCCATGCGTCTGGAGGCAGGGGCTTAGACCCCTAGACCATTCTAGGCCACAGCATTGACTAGTTCAAATGACATGGTATTATAAATGCATTATCAAACAGATCCATTCAATTAAGTGGGGTAATACAGACTGTATGAGTGCTCATCCCAGGAAAACAACTTATCATAAGACCGCTGTCTTCACACCAGCTGTCCACAAAGAACCATCCATCACTCAAACCAAAACTCCAGAAAAATCCTAAATAGCACTTCGATGATACTTTTTCATTTCATAACCGGACGAGGAAAAAGATAATCTCCTGCCTGTGTGTCTGCGGCTCTGCACGGCGGCGTTTCGGTTTCCATAGTGATGGCGGGGAGGCTAATCCGCCAAGCTGAGTTGAGCGGCGGGCTGAACGGCGAGTGCCGTGGGTGAAGTGCTCAGTGTTAGCAGCGCCTCCTAAAAGCCTCTCTCACAGCCTTTAGTCTTCATTACCTCCACATCCCCTTTTGATTGGTTGCGTTTATCCTGAGTACCCCCGGGTTTGGGAAAGCTACCAGAACACTTACTGGCTCTCGCTCTCCTGTCGTCATGGCAACGTGGGCACACAGAACAGAAGAATTCAGTTTGGCCTCAGAGGAGAGGGTATTTGATCCCTGTTTCTTTAACCCCTTGACTTCTGCTGTTTCCTGAACAGGCTGACCTGGGTCTGTGTCAGTGTGGCTTAGCCTTCATTGTCCAGTAGTTGAATGGTGGTTCTTTAGAAATCATTCACACTTCTGGGTTTTGTAGGTTTAATGGTGATTTAAATGTGCTAAGGTAATTAGTAGTGCCAGCTGCTTTTCTTGTATTTTATTGGCTTGAAGTTTTATTTTGTGTGTGTTGGATGTGCGTTGGTTTGGACAACTTTTTGGATAGAGTTTTAGTCTTTCAGATGTTTGGAATTGGAAAAAGAGTTGGGGGTCCTAAGACATAAGCCCCTCTACTTGTGCCAGTGTGCCATGCAGCACCCACAGAGGGCCAAAATTGCTTATCTGGCCGCGAACCAGACTCTGGGTTGAATGGGCACGACGAGGCAGGGAGGACGAGGCAGGACCCTGGACCACTTCCCATCATGCATTGCTCTAAGATAGAGTCCAGAATTAACACCCCATCGGTTTTGAAAGCCAACATCTCTCAGGCCAAACTCTGTTTTTTGGGGGGGGGTTTTTAGGGGGTAGCGAAGGGAGTAAAGATAGGGGGAGGAAAGATAGGGGGAGGAAAGATAGGGGGAGGAAAGATAGGAGGAGGAAAGATAGGGGGAGGAAAGATAGGGGGAGGAAAGATAGGGGGAGGAAAGATAGGAGGAGGAAAGATAGGGGGAGGAAAGGGTGATAAAGAAGAGGGATGAGGTTGATTATTGTTTAGCCAGCCTCTTCCAGGCCAAGCCAGGTGTTCATTTCTATTTGGACCATCTTATTTAACCCCAAGTACTGTAGTCTGACACACACAGAGAAAACTACAATAAACATCTCCTCACGTACACTGTAGAGTGTAGTTTTTATTTTATTTTTATCTTACCCTTATTTTACCATGCATAAATAATTTCACAGCTCATCAAAGACATAAATGACTGAGAACACATTCTCATTTGCAGAAACGATCTGGGAAATAGTTACAGGGTAGAGAAGGGGGATGAAGGAGACAATTGTAAGCTGGGGATGATTAGGTGACCGTGATGGTATGAGGCCAGATTGGGAATTTAGATAACAATACTAAGCAGTACATGTAGCATGGTGGAAGGTGAATGTTTTGGCCCTGAGTATATAGAGCTGAAGACAAAGTGTCAGAGAGTGTGTGGTGAACTGCTAGAGTAAGAGGGCACAGTGCTGAGGAAAAGCCTGGTGTCCTGCCAAGGTGCCTCTTTATTTCCAAGCAGCTGCTGCACGGAAGTGCATTGATTGCTGTTTTTTCACCAGGGTATTTCTCTCTCGCACTCTCTTTCGCTTTCTTTCTCTCTCTATGTGCCTTGAAGGCCTAACACATTCTCTTGCATTTATGTTTGTGCATGTGTGAAGCCTTTGAGCCATAGAGCAAAGAGAGATGGATCAAATGCTACAGGCCATCATCGACCAACCTCATCCCCCTATCTTTCCTCCCCCTATCTTTCCTCCCCCTATCTTTCCTCCCCCTATCTTTCCTCCCCCTATCTTTCCTCCCCCTATCTTTCCTCCTCCTATCTTTCCTCCCCCTATCTTTCCTCCCCCTATTTTCCCTCCCCCTATTTTTCCTCCCCCTATCTTTCCTCCTCCTATCTTTCCTCCCCCTATCATTCCTCCCCTATCTTTTCTCCTCCCATCTTTCCTCCCCCTATCTTTCCTCCTCCTATCTTTCCTCCCCCTATCTTTCCTCCCCCTATCTTTCCTCCTCTTATCTTTCCTCCCCCTATCTTTCCTCCCCCTATCATTCCTCCCCATCTTTTCTCCTCCCATCTTTCCTCCCCCTATCATTCCTCCCCATCTTTTCTCCTCCCATCTTTCCTCCCCCTATCTTTCCTCCCCCTATCTTTCCTCCCCCTATCTTTCCTCCTCCTATCTTTCCTCCCCCTATCTTTCCTCCCCCTATCTTTCCTCCTCCTATCTTTCCTCCCCCTATCTTTCCTCCTCCCATCTTTCCTCCCCCTATCTTTCCTCCTATCTTTCCTCCTCCTATCTTTCCTCCCTTCGCTGCACTGTATATTCCTGTCTGCCCTCATTTCTTTCTTTGATGAGCTATGAAATGATTTATGCATGTCCATATGGAAAAATAGTCCCTTGCATTAAACTCCAGCAGAGTAAACACATCGAGAGAAAAGGGCCTCATTCCTAAAGATGGATCCATAAGGGTGACGAAGGTTGCATCACGATGGAAAAGTACATCTCTCTCTCCCCGCTCTCTCCCCCACCGACTGTGAGGTCACGACGATTGGCAATTATCAGCTGTGTGGCTGCTACCCAAACATGTCAATCAGTCTGTCTGGTACATGCAGAAATGTGTGTGCGTGGGTGTTAGAATCAGAACCATCTTTAATCGCCAAGTACATTTACATATACTGGGAATTTGATAAGGGTAATGGTGCTGCCACAGTAAACAGAATCACCAGACAGATTATACACAATGACCCTAATACAGACAGAATATACACAATGACCCTAATACAGACAGAATATACACAATAAGTTTAATACAGACAGAATATACACAATGACCCTAATACAGACAGAATATACACAATGACCCTAATACAGACAGAATATACACAATGACCCTAATACAGACAGAATATACACAATGACCCTAATACAGACAGAATATACACAATAAGCTTAATACAGACAGAATATATCGACAAAGAATTTCTGAATCCACATGCACTATAGATAGTAATATGTCGGTGGATGGGGACAGAATTTCAAGACAAAACCAGCTGGCAATGTGTCCCTAATATTCAGTAGCTCCTATCAAGTGTGTACATGTGTGTTTAACGTGTGTCCTCCACTTCCACATACGTGTGTGTGTGTGTGTGTGTGTGTGTGTGTGTGTGTGTGTGTGTGTGTGTGTGTGTGTGTTTAGTAGTCCTAATTCTTCCTTCCCCCAGTGCTTCTCCGACTCAGACAATAACCGGTTATTAATAGATGAGAGAGAAAGAGAGAGAATGACAACCACGCAGAGCGATAATTCCTGCCCAGCCACACCCACCGGATCTTAATTGCGTTGTAAAGGGAAATCAGCGGCTGCAGCGTGAGGGGACTGTCAAACCCCGGGATAAATCTGGCCCTGACAGACTTAATTGGTAGTTGTCTTGTATTTCCGTGTTATCATTAGCATCCCAAGACACCCCTCCACATGCGCGAGCGTACGTGCATACACAAACGCACACATACAAAGACACCCCAACACGTTCACACACACACAACACTGCAAGCACACACACGTACAAGCACACGCACGCCGCAAACGCACACACATGCATGCACGTACACACACATCCCTCTTCGATTGGTGAAAAGGTCATTAGATGTGTTTGCTGTAATAGCAGCCTTTCCCCTAGCACCCCAGTGCGTCCTAATGACAGATACAGCACTAATAGGACCCGCCTGGTGCAGTTTGACATTATTATTTATCTACACTTTCAGGATTCCAGGTTTCATGTTTTTGTGAGACATTTGATTATAGTGGTGTATTTTGTCAATCTCTATTATATTTTCTGCACAGTATTGATTGCCAGATTTGCCAAAAATGTATTTATTCATTATTGTTGCAAATAACCTATTGGCATAATGCTGCAGTTTTCCTATAATAATGACTGTCCTATAAACAAGTAGTCCCTACAGATGTCAGACTGGGAGGCTGTACGTTGTAGAGCTCTAGCCCTCAACATACAGAAATGCAGAGAGCATCAACCATAGCAGCCCCAAACTTAGCCCCAGCCTCAACCCAAGCTGTACCCAAGCAGCACCAGGCCTGGTGTTAGGAGTCAGTCACTCAGCCCCTCAGCCAATCAGCCCCAGGCCTGGTGTACCAGTACCAGATCAATGTGGAGCAATATACAGGGAGTACCAGTACCAGATCAATGTGGAGTTATATACAGGGAGTACCAGTACCAGATCAATGTGGAGCTATATACAGGGAGTACCAGTACCAGATCAATGTGGAGCTATATACAGGGTGTACCAGTACCAGATCAATGTGGAGCTATATACAGGGAGTACCAGTACCAGATCAATGTGGAGCTATATACAGGGAGTACCAGTACCAGATCAATGTGGAGCTATATACAGGGAGTACCTGTACCAGATCAATGTGGAGCTATATACAGGGAGTACCAGTACCAGATCAATGTGGAGCTATATACAGGGAGTACCAGTACCAGATCAATGTGGAGCTATGTACAGGGAGTACCAGTACCAGATCAATGTGGAGCTATATACAGGGAGCACCAGTACTAGATCAATGTGCAGAGGTACCAGGTATTTGAGGTAGATATGTACATGAAGGCAGGGTAAAGTGACTAGTCATCAGGATAGATAATAATAAGGTATTTGAGGTAGATATGTACATGAAGGCAGGGTAAAGTGACTAGGTATCAGGATAGATAATAATAAGGTATTTGAGGTAGATATGTACATGAAGGCAGGGTAAAGTGACTAGTCATCAGGATAGATAATAATAAGGTATTTGAGGTAGATGTGTACATGAAGGCAGGGTAAAGTGACTGGGTATCAGGATAGATAATAATAAGGTATTTGAGGTAGATATGTACATGAAGGCAGGGTAAAGTGACTAGTCATCAGGATAGATAATAATGAGGTATTTGAGGTAGATATGTACATGAAGGCAGGGTAAAGTGACTAGGCATCAGGATAGATAATAATAAGGTATTTGAGGTAGATATGTACATGAAGGCAGGGTAAAGTGACTAGGCATCAGGATAGATAATATTAAGGTATTTGAGGTAGATATGTACATGAAGGCAGGGTAAAGTGTCTAGGTATCAGGATAGATAATAATAAGGTATTTGAGGTAGATATGTACATGAAGGCAGGGTAAAGTGACTAGGTATCAGGATAGATAATAATAAGAGTAAAATAAAGAACAGAGTAGCAGCAGCAAATGATGTGTAAAAGTGTGTCAGTATGTATGTGTGTGTGTGTGTGTGTGTGTGTGTGTGTGTGTGTGTGTGTGTGTGTGTGTGTGTGTAGTGTATGTGAGTGTGTGTGGGTTTCTGTGAAGGTGTGTGTGTGAGTGAGTGACTGACTAAGATCAAAGAATGGACATGAAAAGTGAATATCAAAGCAAGTATTATTAAATAACTTTGTCAAATGAATGAAACCACATACAAGGCATAAAGCTGAAGTTACAAAGCCACATGGTGCCATCACAGCAGTGAGATGTGTGACCTGTTGCCTCAAGAAAAGGGCAACCATTGAAGAACAAACCCCATTGCAAATACAACCTATATTTATGTTTATTTATTTTCCCTTTTGTACTTTAACTATTTGCACATCATTACAACACTATATATAGACATAATATGACAAATGAAATGTCTTTATATGTTTGGAACTTTTGTGAGTGTAATGTTTACTGTAAATGTTTTATTGTTTATTTCACTTGCTTTGGCAATGTAAACATATGTTTCCCATACCAATAAAGCCCTTAAATTGAAATTGAAATGAGAGAGAGAGAGAGAGAGAGAGAGAGAGAGAGAGAGAGAGAGAGAGGAGAGAGAGGAGAGAGAGAGAGAGAGAGAGAGAGAGAGAGAGAGAGAGAGAGAGAGAGAGAGAGAGAGAGAGGAGGAGAGAGAGAGAGAGAGAGAGAGAGAGAGAGAGAGAGACACAGAGAGGGTGTGTGTAGGTATCTCACCAGCGCAGGTCAGGAGCAAAAAAGAAAGAACAATGAATCTAAGACCCTTCTATATCTGAGTTGTTTGGATTCAACATCTAAGTTGTTGACCGATATTATTACTGTAAAGTTAACCTCCAATCAGATATCAGACGTACAGGATATAAAGACAACAGCACCATTTCCTTCGCAGAGATGTGACGAGGGGATTTGTGAGATAATGCAGCATTCCTTAAACAACACAAAGAAACCTTTGCATACAGTGTAAATAGCCACTTATGGGGCTGGGCCCACCACTACAAAGGTAAATCAGTGTTGCACAGTATACCAAAACTTTTGTACTTTTTCACACAACAAACAAAATGGTTCGGTACGCTAGTTTTTGTTACGTATGGTACTTCTGTCAGATGTCTCACGTGATTGAGATGATCAAGTCTGTCTATCAGCGCAGCTCCTTTATAGTGTGAAGAGCATTGTGTCTGATCCACTAACTCATTCACTGCTAGAGCTTCCTGGGCTATATTGTTAGCTCTTCACTCATGCTGCACAGAAATAAACACACTTGAATAATGCAACATGGCATGTAGTCATTTTGAAACTGTTCTTTACTGTTCGCAAAACAATGTCCATACAGGCTAGAACACAATGCAAGACGATACCGGTAGCTTCCAGGTTTTATTGTGGACTAACTTTCCTTGCTGGCTTACAACTTAATAAGCAACATCAATTCACTACCCTAGTACTTTGTTTTTGACAATGTGGAAACCATAACGCTAAATATGCTGATTTCAAAGCTGATTGTCACCCAAGGAATGTATTAATTCACTTTGTCTCCCTCGCCACCAAAAACTCATTCAGTTATTCGTCTCCCTCTCCTCCCAGATGGTTTCCACCAGATTCCACAGCCACATTCTGCCCACATTCTGGACCAATTCTGAAATGGACCTGGGGCTTTCCCATTCGGGCCCGATATGCATAATAATTGTTTTTGTTTTATGGAGTCCTCGTTCTGAACAGACCCGAGGACAACTAGACCCGTTCTGTATAGAACTGTTCAGATCCAGACCCAGTCCGATCCTAGTGAGGGAAGCAGCATAATAAAAAAAATACTTCATTAAACAGAGCTGATAAAGCACGAGGGAGTGGAGGTACAGAGAGGTAATGCTTTAGCATGGGATGTGCTGTGGATGTAGGCTACAGTGAGTGTGAGCGAGTGACACAGGGAACAGGGAGGAGGGTGGGAGAGACGAGAGACCGCAACCAACCAAGCCGACTCGCGCTATAGTAGATTAATAGCTGCCATAGCTACTGTAGGTTATTTATCATCCAATATGATTACTAGTACCTGTCTTGACTGCATCAAACCGGGAGAAGCTATTTACAGTAAGCTAGCTAGCTAGGCTAATTAAGGCTGCATGCACTTTCTCGTCCAACACAGTTACAAACAGCAATAACTCAATTCAGAATATAAAGAAGCAGCCTAAGTGTTGGCTCTTGGTCATTGTAGATTGTCCTTCTCCTTTAACTTTTAATTCCATCATTTTAATTGCATCATCCATCGATTGGATATCTCCTAACTTTTGCCCCACATGGAGGCTCTATGACTGTAGCCTGTTGCCGCTTTGATGACTTATGATTGGCTAACAACAACAAAATGCGCCCCTCTCGTGCGCCCCTCTCGTGAAACGCAAAGAGCAGCAGCATAAATTAGACAATTTCTCTCTTTCTCTCTACTGCAGCAGTTGTGTTCGGATCTATATGGGTCCTTCCGGACAAGTCAGTTAAAATTACACAAACCCGGGACCCGTGACAATCAGATCTGACCCAGACCTGTGGCATTATTTAGAATTCTGGGTCCAGACACGCTCAGGTCCCAGATCGGGTCTAGGGTATTCGGTGGATCTATGAAGACCTCTAGTTCTGCCTCGCAATTTACGTAATAACTTTCTTTAGAGACAATGCACGCTTTTATAAAAGAAGAGGTTGCTTGCAAATGTTGTTGATCAGTACAATAAAATAATATGTTCTCTGAGCAGTTGCTAATTAAATAAGTCCTAAATGGAAGGGATTGTTGGTCATCTGTAGCCCCATGAAACCAGCTAAATCAAGCTCAATAACACAATGCACTCACAAACGCCTGTTGAATAATATGCATTCATCTGTAATTTCAATAGGCCTAGGCTACCTCTTGACTTACCCAGTTTATCAACATTTACCTTTCAAATAAACTCAGCAAAAAAAGAAACGTCCTCTCACTGTCAACTGCGTTTATTTTCAGCAAACTTAACGTGTAAATATTTGTATGAACATAACAAGATTCAACAACTGAGACATAAACTGAACAAGTTCCACAGACATGTGACTAACATAAATTGAATAAGGTGTCCCTGAACAAAGGGGGGGTCAAAATCAAAAGTAACAGTCAGTAGCTGGTGTGGCCACCAGCTGCATTAAGTACTGCAGTGCATCTCCTCCTTATGGACTGCACCAAATTTGTCAGTTCTTGCTGTGAGATGTTACCCCACTCTTCCACCAAGGCATCTGCAAGTTCCCGGACATTTCTGGGGGGAATGGCCCTAGCCCTCACCTGATCCAACAGGTCCCAGACGTGCTCAATGGAATTGAGATCTGAGCTCTTCACTGGCCATGGCAGAACACTGACATTCCTGTCTTGCAGGAAATCACACACAGAACGAGCAGTATGGCTGGTGGCATTGTCATGCTGGAGGGTCATGTCAGGATGAGCCTGCAGGAAGGGTACCACATGAGGGAGGAGGATGTCTTCCCTGTAACGCACAGCGTTGAGATTGCCTGCAATGACAACAAGCTCAGTCCGATGATGCTGTGACACACCGCCCCAGACCATGATGGACCCTCCACCTCCAAATCGATCCCTCTCCAGAGTACAGGCCTTGGTGTAACACTCATTCCTTCGATGATAAACGCGAATCCGACCATCACCCCATGTGAGACAAAACCGCAACTCGTCAGTGAAGAGCACTTTTTGCCAGTCCTGTCTGGTCCAGCGATGGTGGGTTTATGCCCATAGGCGACATTGTTGCCGGTGAGGTTTGGTGAGGACCCGCCTTACAACAGGCCTACAAGCCCTCAGTCCAGCCTCTCTCAGCCTGTTGCGGACAGTCTGAGCACTGATGGAGGGGTTGTGCGTTCCTGGTGTAACTCGGGCAGTTGTTGTTGCCATCCTGTACCTGTCCCGCAGGTGTGATGTTTGGATGTAATGATCCTGTGCAGGTGTTGTTACACGTGATCTGCCACTGCGAGGACGATCAGCTGTCCGTCCTGTCTCCCTGTAGCGCTGTCTTAGGCGTCTCACAGTATGGACATTGCAATTTATTGTCCTGGCCACATCTGCAGTCCTAATGCCTCCTTGCAGCATGCCTAAGGCACATTCACGCAGATGAGCAGGGACCCTGGGCGTCTTTCTTTTGGTGTTTTTCAGAGTCAGTAGAAAGGCCTCTTTAGTGTCCTAAGTTTTCATAACTGTGACCTTAATTTCCTACCGTCTTTAAGCTGTTAGTGTCTTAACGACCGTTCCACAGGTGCATGTTCATTCATTGTTTATGGTTCATTGAACAAGCATGGGAAACAGTGTTTAAACCTGTTGAGGCCAGGGGGCAGTATTGAGAATTTTGGAAAAAAATATGTGCGCATTTTTAACTGCCTCCTACACCAACTCAGAAGCTAGAATATGCATATTATTGTTCAGGTTTGGATAGAAAACACTCTGAATTTTCTAAAACAGTTTGAATGGTGTCTGTAAGTATAACAAAACTCATATTGCAGGCAAAAACCTGTGAAAAATAGATTTAAAAAAATGAGAATTTTGTGACTGTACTATTTAGTGTCATTGTTTTACAGATACCACAGTGAGAAAGGATTCAGTTCGCAACTCCTACTGCTTCCACTAGATGTCAACGATCTTTAGAAAGTTGTTGGAAGCATCTGTCATGAATACAGACCGAATTAGAATGCTTACAAGTTGACACGTCATCACTTCATTTTTTGCGCCTGCGCATGAATCTGAGAAGAGTGTCTTTGTCATAATCGTTTATTCTAGACACTTGATAGGTTGTGTGAAAATATTACTGATGTTTACTGATGTTTCACGTTAAAAATGGACCAAAAGATTAATGCTAAACAACGTTTGACATGTTTGAACAAACATAAATAGATTATTTACTAGGTTTTTTTTAGCTTTTCGGCGTGACTTTACACTGCCCACCTCATTTTGTGGGAGCCTACTGAACGCTAACTATTTGGACATAAATTATGAACTTTGTCAAAAGAAACCACATTTGTTCTGGACCTGGGATCGCTGGCAGCGCCTTCTGATGGAGATAATCAAAGGTAAGGGGATATTTAGAATGTTATTATCGATATTAGATGATGCTAATGCTAACGGTATAGCTTAGCTTAGCTTATAGCTTAGCTTATGTTGTTAGCATAGTACCCAGTTTATAGCAAAATGTGATTTCCCAGTAAAGTTATTTTGAGATCTGGCCATTCGGTAGCAATTACGAGATGATAATATATTATTCTTTGAATGACAATATTATAATTTACCAATGTTTTCGAATAGTAATTCCGTGATTTGTAATGCTGGATTCACTGGGAGCATTCAAGCCGAAAAAAAATCTGAATTTCACCGCGACTGTAAATGCTGTTTTTGGATATAAATATGAACTTGATGGAACTAAAAATGCATGTATTGTCTAACATAATGTCCTATGAGTGTCATCTGATGCAGATTGTCAAAGGTAAGTGCATAATTCTAGCTAGTTTTCTGTCTGTTGATGCCCTTCTTTGAATTGGCTAAACATTACACGCAGCTATTGTCAATGTACTCTCCTCACATAACCTAACTTTATGCATTCTCCGTAAAGCCTCTGAAAATCGGACAGCGTGGTTAGATTTAGGAGATATATCTTTCAAATGGAGGAAAATAGTTGATTATTTGATTATTTGAAATGATTACTCTTGCAGTTTTGAATTCCCCGCCATGGTCACATGACAATGAATCCCAATACCGGGATAAGATCCTGCCCCCTGGCCTCAACAGGTTTTAAACCCTTTACAATGAAGATCTGTGAAGTTACTGTATTTGGATTTTTACGAATTATCTTTGAAAGACAGGGTCCTGAAATTGGAATGAGTTTGGATGACTACCATTATGTTGTTTTGTAGTTAGATTGTAACGCCCTGGCCATAGAGAGGGGTTTTTGTTCTTTATTTTGGTTAGGCCAGGGTGTTACATTGGATGGGCGTTCTATGTTCATTTTTCTATGTTTTTGTATTTCTTTGTTTTGGGCCATGTGTGGCTCCCAATCAGGCACAGCTGTAGTTCGTTGTTGCATGATTGGGAGTCACACATAAGTAGCCTGGTTTTCCTTTGGGGTTTTGTGGGTGATTGTTTCTGTTTAGAGTATTTCCTAACAGGACTGTTTTGCTGTCGTCTTTTGTTCATTTTTGTAGTGTTCTCTTTTGTATTAAAATTCATTCAAGATGAACACATCCTCCGCTGCACCTTGGTCTTTCTCTAACGACGGCCGTGACATAGATTGGTAAAAACAAAGTCAAATTGATGGTATAATTGATTCATTAATGCATACACGGCTGTCTAAGAAATGTACATAAAAATGTTCAAATGTAATGATATTGAAATGTAAAAGATGCCCAACAGAGCAGTAGCTGAGTTTGTCGGTCTGGATCAAGTGCCGTTCTGGAACTTTGGCTAATACGCCTTCTTTTGTTGTTGTTTTGGTATCATTTTGGAATCAAGTATTGTGACACTAAACTTGGTATCGAAGTCAAAATTCTGATATCGTGTCAACACTAACGTAAATATTGATTGAACAAAAAAAAAGCAGTACTGCAATGTGACGTCATCTATAAATATGACTGAATGTCTGTTGTTCTCCAAACACTGACAAAGGCTGCCGCCAAAACGAGTCCGTTTGTTCTGACCTCCGCTGCTAAAAAAAATACATGACAACTTATAGTATATTTTAGTGAGTGCAAGTTTTTCCTTCTTCAAGGAGTCAGCCCAAGACCCTCAGCTCTGGTTGTACCCCAGCAGCACCAAGACTGGTGCTAGGAGTCAGCCTCAGCCTCTCTCCTGGAGTCAGTCTCACCCTCTCTCCTGGAGTCAGCCTCAGCCTCTCTCCTGGAGTCAGCCTCAGCCTTTCTACTGGAGTCAGCCTCAGCCTCTCTCCTGCAGTCAGCCTCAGCCTCTCTCCTGCAGTCAGCCTCAGCCTCTCTCCTGGAGTCAGCCTTAGCCTCTCTCCTGGAGTCAGCCTCAGTCTCTCTCCTGGAGTCAGGCTCGCTGGGCGGCCAGGCTACAGCCACACATCCCATGCATTATTGAGCCTGAGCTTCGGGGGGGGAGTGGATTAGTCAGATATAACCTCAGAGGAGGAGAGAAAGAGAGAGGGATGACATGATGAGAATCACCCCTGGTCATTTAACTCCTTTAATTAAATCCTGGATGGAGAGGCCAGAGAGAGGAGAGAGAGGGAGGGTGGCGGAGAGGAAAAAAGTGACAAGAAGAAAGATGAAAATGAGTAAAGGTAGGGGGAAGAAAGAGACTGATCGGAATAGAGAGAATAGGAGAGAAAAAAGAGCCAGAGGGAAAATAAAGTGAGAGAGTGCTTGCCTCTCTTTGTGTGTGTGTGTGTGTGTGTGTGTGTGTGTGTGTGTGTGTGTGTGTGTGTGTGTGTGTATATCCGGTCTCTTGCTGTGATGAGGCAGACTAATGAGATAGCCCTTTGCCATGCTGGTCACATGGCCATGCGGTGTGACAGGGATCTCTGCTCTCAGAGAAAGAAATTAGGTTTAGAGCAACCTGATCTCAATCTCACCCTGCACCCCTGCCACCCTGTCAGATAACATATTGTGTTTGATGAAGTTGCCAACAAGCACTGATCTATGGTCAGTTTTGCCTTTCTTCTCCTGGTGGTTCCGGTTATGATTGCAGGTGGGTAAACTGATCCTAGGTCTGTGGATCGCCTTTTTTATGAGATGGCTAGAGACAGGGGGAGAAGGAGATCGGGAACGTTGATTTGGGTTTAATATGATGAGGAGAGCCAGGAAGATGGTGAGAGAGGAAGATAAAATAAATAGGGAAGGAGAGAAAGAAGTGAAGAATTAGAGAGGAGAGAGGTGCACGTGTAAAACAGAGTTCTGTGAGAGGCTGACTGTACCGTTATGCAAGGCATTTCAAATAAAATGTTATTCTCTCATTGAGTTAAGAACCACTTTCCTGTCCACTCTGTCCAGCAAGCCTACACACTTCATCATACACACACACTTCACCAAACACCCATTTTCCTTCCACCAGCTCTATAGTCCACAGGTTTAATAGCGCTCGTGTTGTTATTGGCGTAGCAGAGAACACATCAGTCGTGACCCAGTAAAAGTAAACACAGACCTGCTCATTAGAACTACCGCATTAAGGTTCTGTTTGAACCGAGCAGCACAAAGCTCACAGTAAGACGCAATGTTCTGAATTAGCAAAAGGAATGAAGCACATCACTCCTCCGTTCCCTCGCTCCACCCCTCCATCCCTCCATTCTTCAGCTCGCCTGTAGGAGGGGTGTATAAATAGACCCTCATTAGAGGCAGCAACACAGATGGGTGGAGGGGGGATGGATCGGAGTCAGAGTGTATGAAAACACACACACACACACACACACACACACACACACACACACACATTGGTCAGTATAATTCAAATACATACAATCCTGAACAAGAATTGAGTCATGCTAATGTGTTTGAAGCGATAACCTTCTTAGCTTCACAGGCCTTAGCCTTGTTCCCTCATGACTGCTCACTATCTCAGACATTGTTAGTGTTTCACCAAAGAAATCCAGTGTCCACGTACAGTAGGTCATCTGTAGATTACTTAGATGTTTCTCCTGGTCCTAACCGCTTTTACAGGAGACGGGAATTCAGAGCAGAGGTCTGTCTGGAACTCAGGGAACATTACTGCTATATGGACTTGTACTGCTTGGAAAGATGGGGATTTTAGGATTGGAGGAGAGGGGACGGAAAGAAAGAGACGGATGAAGTGTGATCAATAAACAAAGTAGGAAGACAGAAAAAGGGAGAGTGGGTAGAGGGAGGAAGACAGGGTAAGACCCATCTACTCTAACTCCTCCCCCACTCCAGTCCATCTCCGCTCCTCCGCTCCTCTTCCACCCCACTAGGCCGTAATAACCATATCAGTGTCATCTGTAACATTATCCCCTTCTCCTCCTGACCTTACCTCCCTCCTTCTCTCCCTCCTTCACCTCTTCTCCATTTATTCTACAACGACCCAGAAGACACATCGTACAATCATCATCATCATCTCCAGCCGCTGGTAAATAACATGTTGGGAGGATTGTTCAGTGGGCCTCCAATCAGCCAGGCAGTGTTCTGGGTGTGTGCTGTGAATGTTCACATGCCCCTTGTCTTGAATTGGATAAATACGGCATGGCCGCAAATGTGATTTGATGGTTGGAATGACAGTGCGGCTAGTCCCTCTCTTTTTCTCCCCTCTCTC